>NC_079294.1:25522563-25825594 GCF_023638135.1 Falco biarmicus | reverse complement strand
TGAGTGAAAAGATGCAGATGTGTGAAAGAGCTGGGAAACAGCATGCATATGGCACTGTAGGGAGGACTGATGTATTAGTGCTTTTGGGCTCCGTTTGAACTCCTAATCATCCTTCCGTTGAGTTCACTGGCTCCATCAAATTGGTAAGCAAAATCTCACTGGCTACAAATAAGAGGATTATTACAAAACCTAGATAAAGCTGAAATTGCTGGCTGTAAACATGCATACATCACTGCTTTATGGTTTGCAACATATGCTTGTAAAACTAGAACTATTACAAAGTTATCTACAGTAAATACATAGAAGGGATATGTGGAGAAGGAAAGAAATCAAACATAAAAATTCCTTTACAACTTTGGAGATTGGGTAAACATCCAGCAAATCAGCTTTTTAAGCTAAATTTCTTAGTAAGGCATGTATTAAACGTTTTGCACAGAATCTCAAACAATTTGGAAGGATTTTAATTCTTGAAGTGTCTGTCAACCTCAATCTAAATCCATGGAATCTCACTACATTAATAATGCTGATCACAGCTGGAATCTAAACTCCTTTTCTCTGTTACTACTTGTAACAGCTGTCCTTATGCTTTTCTTCCCCTGGAAACCATAAGAGCCTTAGATCACTGTGATATTTGGATTGCCCCTAAGTTCTTGAAGGTCAACACTGATCAGGTTTGGTTGATTCCACAGTGATCACTGTGGAACAGAATCATTTCAGGCTTCTCATCTATCTAGCAAATTTTTCATAAAATACCTGAATTTTCCTAATGCAAGTTTCATGGTACTTCATTTTATGGTACACCAGACACAGTGAAATGCACTTATGAATAATAAGTCCAGCATTTTCTTGGCTTAGAAGAAGCTTGGTTCATATTTACAGCAGAAAGCCTGGATTATTGTTCTTATTTCTTTTCTTCTGCGGAACATCCATTTGGTATGCTGTGTGAATTGTGGAAGCTGTTTGGTACTCAGAGAATAAAATCAAATTACTCAAAATGGCTGATGCTCTCTTTTAAGCACAAGGGTCCATCTGTGTCCTTAAGCCAAAATGTATTTATAAAAACATCTTGTATGTGTTTAAATTTTGAGGTTGCTCCTGAGAAATGGTCTGAAATTAATTCAAAATTAACTTATTAGAAAAAAAACAACAATTCAAAGTAAATAAATTCTTTTCTGTCTCTCTCAAATAAGACCATACTGACTTTGGTGTAAGTGCAATTACATATCCTGTATATAATCACAGAGTATTTAATACTTTTAACATGTTTTTAATTCACAGAGTAATATAATAATTCACAGAGTAATAAAAAACTATATTATAATATAAGAAAAAATAATATGGAACTAAAAGGAACCCAAACATAACACTACACTTTAAAAAAGGGTATTTCCGTGGCAAAAGTTTTTGAAGCCAAGGGTGAAGAACGTTAGAATATTTTCATTAAAGGCTATAACTACCTCAACATTAAGCTGTTTGAAAATGTTTAATTTTGGGCACAAAAAACCCCATGGATCACATTACAAAATGATATTTCTGCAACTTTTGTTGTTGTTAATATAATTAATGAATGTATTTTACTATGTAATGTAATAAATGAAGAAAAACAGCAGGCTAGGAAGCACAGAAATATTTGGTATGAAGGCATTTATTTAGTGTCAGGTAGCACCCTAAATTTGAATAAATGGCCTGGGAATTAGAAAACTATTAAACAAAAAATAGTTATCGAACAAGTAAGTTTAATCTATGGGAATGATAGGGAAAATGGTAGGAAAAAATAAAGGACTCAAACCAGATTTTGCCAGTACAAAAGTTTCTTTAAAAGTTCTATGCAGGACTTGCCCACCTGACCCCCCCTCAGACTCAAGCATAACTCCATATCAAAAATTATATTTATTCAAGACCTTTCTGTCTGTATTCAGCTACCACAGTGAGAATTGTCCTACACACATTCCTTGACATGTTTTTATGGTGAAGATTATTCAGGCTGGAAGAGTCCTCAGCAGGACATCTAGTTTAACTTACAGATAAAAGCACATCCAGCTATGAGTTAAGACCAGATTTCTCAGGGTTTTATCCAGCCAAGCCTTGAAAAACCCTGAGAATGGAGGTTGTACAACCTCTCTGGACAACATTTTCCAGCGTTCTCAAGTCCACACAGTGAAAGTTTCCCTTTATATTCAGTCTGAACCTCTCATTTCTATTTATGCAGCCTGTGTCTCACCCCTCCACTATGCACTTCCATAAACAGCTTCATCCTATTGATAACCTAAATTACAATTCCTTTTGACAAAAAATTCTGATAGCATACAAACATGCGACTTCTTGCTACTAGTCTGTGACTTTTTTAAGGATGAGGAAAGATTCTTAAGATCTATGATCTTGAAATACAGAAATGTAACATTACACAATAAATGAATGGTAAAGAACACTGGAATAATAAAAATTGAGTGATTAAATACATCAAGTTCTAGGTTAACAGAAAAATTTCTGTTATAAGCTGAAGTCTCTTCAGTTGGAAAACAGAGGGAAAGAAAGAAAGAAGTGTATTATCTTAGCAGATGATTGTGAATTATAAATGTGATATGGCTGAGAATAAGGTCAATATACTTCTCAGGTGTTTAAGGCTAAGTACAGATAGGAAAATAAAATTGTACAAAATTATCAGCAAGACCTTATGTGGAAGGCTGTGTACACCTGTAATTACTGCAATCAAAAAAAGATGAACTCAAACTGGAACAGATATGCTAAGGGCTGTTAGGGTAACTGAGAAATCGCACTTGGGAGGGGGGACATAAAAAAACCAAAACAAAACATAATCTCAACGGAGAGCGGAGAGTAGGAAAATTTTATTTGAGGGACATACCCAATGGTGAAGCAAAAGAGTAGAGCAAGCCATCCAGTTTTAGAAAAGACCTCTGAATAATAACAGAGAAAAGAGGTGATTTTTTACAGCTTTGATAACGTTTTGTGTTAGGTTGAGGAAACTAAAAGGAGAGGACTAGATTTAACTGTTCAGAAGGTCCTATTATTGGAGAGCATAAGACAGGAAACAATATATGTAATATCCTTTTGATGTTTCAACACTCATATACCAAAATAACACCAAACCACACAACAAATGAGGATTTAAAGTTAAGACAGGCTTTTCAAGAATTAATGGCAAATAAGCATTTATTTTCATAATCAGTGCATGTTGAAAAATATGAATTGGAATCTGTTTCCTTTCAGAAGCTAAAAAATACATTGTTGATTCTGTTAGTTTCTTGGAGAACTGCAATAACAATGTATAAATCTTCACGAGGCAACACCACGTACTCTGCAGTGAGATGATTGTGAGTTCTGAATGACTTCTTCCTGTCCATTTTCCTTGAAGCTAAGAGATTGTAATGTTTTCATACTCGAAGGTCATTATTAGAAAGATAAACTGAAGTAAACTTGAAGAGAGAAAACTCAGAAATTAAGGTGGGATAGACATAGTGGTAAGGCAGAAGAGAAATAAAATAGGCTTGTTATCAAAATTCCCGAACACACACTCTGACCTTGTAATAGGTAAGTCCTCTGTCCTGAAAGTAATTTCAGTGGCTTTATTATGAGTTGCAGAAAACTGTATCAGAACCTTAGGAAGTCTCTCACCTTACTTCAGTTACGGTTCCTAGTCCTTTCTCTCCCTTAGAAAATGCATGAGCTACCACTCCTTGTTCAGAAGCACTCTCTTCTCCTGTTTCCCCCACTCATGAATCTGAACCTTTTTTCTCCAACTGAGCACTCTCACCTCTGAGGAAAGAAGCAATCTTTCCCTAATTCAGTCCTTCTTTTAATAAAGGAATAGAACACAAACAGAAGGAAATAAAACAAGTACTTTCTATTACAACCACACAGATCCATTAAAAATTTTCCCCATATTGCGAAACCGAATGGATAAAAATAGGTAAATTTATCCCTAAATGCCGGGCTTAATGAAGAAATTTTCAGACGCAATCTAACCATGCTTCAAATCCATGCATACAGCAGGAAGATTAACTCTGAATTTTTTTATTTTTTTTTTAAATAATGTTTTAATTCCTCTTTTTCATAATTCAAAATAGAAATGGCAAGTTTTGGTGAAAATAGTACTTGCTAGCTGCAGATGCCACAATACCTTCTTTCCAGAACACAAGATTTATTTTTTTTTTTTTTTTAGGAAAACTTATAGGTAGCAATAAAGTATTTGTAGTTTTAAAGATTTTTAGCACTCTCAATCATCAGCTGAAGAGATTATTTTCTACATGTTTGGAAATTAAAGGGTTCAAGCTTCTTCCTTTTAGATTTTCAAGCAAATGCTATCTTCAGGATTAAAAAAAAAAAATAAAGAAAATGTAGTAAAGCCCTTTGGTTTTTTTCCCTAGTATTTTTCACTTTCATTCAGCACTGCCATGAGGATCAAACCTATTCTTTTTTCTCTGTCACCAAAGAAAGAGCATCTTTCTCTTGTTACTGTTATGACCCTTGGCCAAGACAGATTTTTAGAACTTTAGTCTTGACATTCTAGTCATGTAAACTGTAGATGTTTAACTAATTTCTGTTAAGGGGTAAATCTGATTTGGTAATATGAATGGAAGGTGGGTAGATGCTATCTTTCACTAAAAGCAGATTGAATTCAAATATTATTGATTTTTTTCAAATGAAACTGTCTTCCATTTAGAGTACTTGGCAGGTTTCTTGTTTGACTAAGTGGTAGAGTTTGTCAGGGAAATAATGCAGTTGCCTCAGTACTATAACACATTGTCTTTTACACAGTTAACGAAAAATTGTCATGATTGACCAACATTTAGAGAATAATTATTCTGTCTTTCTTCAAAGAATTTATGTTATTCTGTTTCTTTGCTCTTCTGCATTATGACAAAAGACTAAGTGACAGCAGGGCAGCGATAAGAAATCCCTGAGCAACTGGAAATGTGAAATAAAGTAACCTCTCATGCTGTTTGCAGCTCTAAGAAAAATGCCCGTTGCTACTCCTCATACACACTGTACTTCACAGACTACGTGAATACTTTTCTAAGTTTGCTTTTTCTTAATACCTGTTTGGATAAGGTAGATCAACCATGCATTTTTCAAGCCCATGGTTTTTGATGTTATGTGCAGATACTGTTCCCATTTATATTAGTTACTGGTCATGTATTTATTTATTTGATTGTTTATATATATTTTTGTTTGTTTGCTTGTTTGACATATATTATTGTTATTTTTTAAATCCAAAATTCATACATTTCACCAAACAGTAAGGAGTTAAAAATTCATTATTTTCGGGTTTATAAATCACCATTCTTCAAAGGAACTTGAAGTTATTTACAAATGATGCAAAATTAACTAAACTTACCACTGTAATTTTCATCCTTTTGCAGAAAATTAAATTTTGGTATTGGTATATTAAATGACTCACACAGAATAGATCTAAAATATAGAATACAATCTAAGTAAATAGTTTTAACAAGATATATGCATAAAGAATTACTGAAAATGAAAGCAGAAAATTACACTGAATATACTACAATTCACAAATGATGTAAGTATCTAATTTTCAGAGTTTTTTCCCTGGCAGAAATTATTTTAGAAAGGGACCAATAAGAGGATGGAATACTGATTAAATTAACGAATAGCTGAAAATAAACAGAACTGTAATATTTCAGAAAGCCTAAGTTAAGTACAGTCAACATACCCCAGTTTTAGCTTATTGCTACTAGCTTTGATAATAACATGCATCATTTTAAGAAACTACCTTTCCCCCTCTTGTTACATACACATAGTAATTTTCTATACCTGCACCCATGTAACATATAGCCATGAAGCAGTACCTGGAAGCTTCAAAATGTTTACCCAAATAAGCCATAAACAGGGTTACATTAATATTAAATATTCATTAAAATAATTAATGTGATTCATATTCTTAGTTAACTACAATATTAAGTGCACCTTTTTTTCTACAAGTTCAGGCAGTGACTTTGCAAATGTGTGCACTGAACACCAGCTGTTATGCTGAAATGCTGTGTCACAAACACAAGACACATGGCCACCAGGTAAAATAGTTTGCCTCTTGAATCACAGTGTAAAACAGCGATTAGCATGGGATCACATTCATGATTCTTACTAACTGTAGCTGCAAATAGCAAATGTTACTTTACTGACTATACCACAGAAAATGGAAAGGAACTCTTACTTGAATAGTCTTAGAAATGGGAAACTCATTCCACAAATACACAGTTTGGTTGACAACAGCGTTTTTGGCATTAATAACTTTGTTTCAGTTATTAATAGAGGTAAATTGCCCATTTTTGCTTATACAAATGCACTGTGAAGAACTGAATTACAGGCACTTTTTATGCAGGCAAGAAAAGAAGTTCTGTTTTTCAGTGAGCTTGAATTTGCAAGTGGAAGCCATGAACTCCTGTGCTATAATCTCAGTTTCATTGGTATGATGTCAAGCAGATAAGCGAAATTATGTTTTCAGATTTCCAGTTAGAAAAAAATCAATCAATCTAGGTTGTCTAAATAAGGACAGTCCTTATTAAGGAATGGATTAGAACAGCGGAGATTTCTGGTATAAAGTTTAATTAGAAGTGTTATCTTTGTAATAAATTAAGAGAACTGGGTAAGATATTTACTATTCATATAAAATAATGTCCTTAAAAGAGCAATGACTATAAAATAAAATTATTAAAAGTCAGAAAATGACAAAATTATGGTAATACCCTTAACTCTGTCCCTTTTCTCATATAAATTAGGATACAGTGTCCAGTGATGGAACCACATGCTATTTTTTCGCTGAATCATTACTTTTATAAGTGTGTAAATTGGATAACACAAAATATCTGCCATTCATCATGTGTGGCTCCGTAACCAATTTACTGCTTGCTACCCGAAGACATCCTTAAATAAGTATGTTAATTTCTTTCTTGATTAATATTTTTTTCTCCTTTTTCTATTGCTAAAAGCAAAAATAATAAGAAAAGAACTGCATCTTTAGGTGCCTTGAGAGAATTAAAATATATCCATGTATGGTCATGTTAATTATTCCCATTTTTCTAGATGAAATATAGGATTGTAGTTGGTTTTAATGTACTCCTAAATGCCATGTGCTTAAATGTTAAAGCAGCTATTCTCTTCCTCTGTAAAGATGGGAAAATGCATTTTTGTAAATCATTTGCAATTTAGTTAGATTAAACTCTCCTTTATTCATGTAGTTAACCAGCATTTCAAGTATTTATTCTGGACAAAGAGAGGCATACTGAGAAGAAAAGAAAAAAAAAAAAAAAAAAAAAAAAAAGGAGACAGTACAGGAAAGAAAGTGAACAAGAAATAGAAAAATTCTGTTTGGTGGATTATGGTCTCAGATTCTTTTCCCTGTTTCTCTTCTTCAAAGCAGGCAGCTCTTACAGTTTTAGTTATGCAGCATACTATCTATTGCCTCTAAACAGTATTACACTTAGTTTTAGTCAGTGTTGGCACTATGTATCTGGTCTTAGAATAAGCACCATGAAGGTGAATAAGTAACGGGTATAATTTAAACCAAGTAAGCATCAGTCTTTCTGCATTCAAATGTCAAAGTGTGCTTTGAATTGGCAGTTATGTCAGTTCCTTCTAGATGTACGTATGCTCTAGAAAGTCCAGCAGAATCAGAACTATTTGGCTTAGTGCTGAGTCATTTGGTGAAACTCTATTTTATATACAGGCAAAGTCTACATAGTAACATGGAAATAACATGGGTACCTTTAAACTCCAGAAGCAGAGTAAAATTTCAGTATTCTGTTTGTGGTGCTGTTGCTTCTAGTGTTGATAATTATTTAAATTAATATATTGAAATCTAGTTCAAATCAGCTTGTAGTGCTGTTCCATTTAGAATGTTACCAGTATTTGCGAAGGGTAATTTAAATTTATTTTAGTATCTTTATACCTCACAGAAGTCAGAAAAATGACATAGTTTGAGGCATGTATTATAGACGGGAGAGCAATAAACACTGGAGCACTAGGTCTGGCAATGGAAAAATAGAATGAGAATCATTTTAGCATGACCGATGAATAATTAGGAAGACTGCATGAATGTCAATGCACATGTTTTCTCTAAAGAGATACGAAATCTTTCTCTTAGTTACAGGTTATTTATTGTTCTTTCCACCCTTTCAAACACAACACTTAAAAAGCCCAAACACACACCCTTCCCCACATTTAAACCCAGGATGTTATTTTGATACAAAATATTGTTTAGTTTTGAAATACCTCATCTTTTCTAATGCTTCAAGTTTTCAAACATAATTATTCAATTTATTCATTAGTTTTTTTGGAAAGAAACAATTGATTGAACTAAAACCAAAATCTAAAAACTGAAACTGCATTTTTTGTAAATTATGTTAAAAGTTAATAAAATTAAAAGATTGGTTTAGTGTGTTATGGTCCTACCTACTGACTTGTAAATAACTGTACTTATATTTAGGGTTCAATCAGAACAAAAATGTGGCTATTTGGTAATTTCTGTTACAGAAAAGTGGAAAGTAAGATTTTTATTAAAGCATGAAGTCTGTGGATTAATAGTACATAAGGAAGTTCTCACAAGCATATTAGATCAAACACAGATATTTGAACACATAAGCAAATATAACACATTTTCTATATTGGCTATTTTGGAATCTATTTAGTCACGAATTCTACAGCAGGCTTAAAACAATCTAGTGACTTCAAAAGGATTCATGAGGAGTTTTAATCCTAATGATTAGGATACTTTGGATACTTCAGACACTTAGGATAAGAAACTTTCCAGTAAAAAAGATGTTTTGTTGGGAAATTCTGAACATTCTCATCTGCTCATCCATATATTATTGTAATAATATTTTATTTGTTAATGCGCCTGTAGCTTCTTACCAAGAGTTTCAAAAGACTCACGTAAGTAAAGCTTTCAAATATGTGACTACAAGAGATTGCTCTGCCACTTTAGGCAGAGTTTCTTTTTAGCCTGGTTTCTTTTTTCATGGGAGATTTTAGAAGAACAAAGTAAAACAGGAAAAAAAAAAAAAAAAAAAGACCGATGAGTGCTTGCTCCTCTGTTTTAAAAAGTAATGGTAACATTATAGAAATTGTTTACATTAACTGTAGCAGATTATATTCTTAATTTCCTGCCTTGCAGAGCCACTTGTCAAATAAGAATACATTTACCAGAATGTTCACGTTCTTTCTTAGCATGTATTGAATCTGCAACCGGGTTGCTGTCTTTATAAGGCCATTCAGCTAAAAAAAAGCTGATTGGAAAATTGTGTCTTCTGCAGTAAGTTTTGCATGTTTATTGATTCACAAATGTAGTGTGAAATACAACTGATTTTGCTGACGTTTTATATACTCTTTATTTCTATGTAAAGAAGGGATAAAAGTAAAAGGACAAACTGTGAGATGCTTCAAGACATTACTCAGTTAAAGCAGGTCACTACCAAAGAATGTAGGTAAAAAACCTGAGGGCAAAGAAGAAAGTTAAGTGCAGAAAGTGTGCCTCTGCAGTGAGACAAAGCAGGCTTGATGATGCCCACAGTTCTCTTCCCCATTTGTGTCATTCTGAACCCCTCCCTCCCTCCCTTCCCCCCTTCCTCCCTCCCTTCCCCCCTTCCTCCCTTCCTCCCTTCCTCCCTCCCTTCCTCCCTTCCTTCCTCTCCCTCCCCTGTCAGAAAAGATGGACTAAGAGCCTACTTCCTATTTTTACCTCCTTCCTTGACTTGGAAGCTGTCAGAAGGAAATACATAACAATATGAACTGGTTTTGCACACACAAACTCTGGTAGGTATAATCCAATGAAGTAATTTTTGAGTAGTTTTGGATTTATTTTTTCTCTTCACATGACTCTGAGAAGTGTTAAAAAAGGGTAGGCAAACCAAGTGTAAGGAGTACGTAGTGCAGAATAATTTGATTTTATGAGCCATCCTCATATATAATAAGGATTTTGTACATTTCTATTCAGATCAGATGTACAGACTATGTGTATTACATGAATCTAGCCCATCAAACTAGCATGGTACTCCCCTGACTGCTGCAGGGAGGACCTTGATGCTTGATGCAAAATGGCATCAGAAACAGAATTTAACTTTGTATCAGCCACAGCTCCTATTGAACTTGGTCAATTTTTCTCTTCTTGCTTGTGTTCCTATTTCCAGTCCTACAACTCATGAATGGAACAACACAAAGGATGTTTAGGCATATGTAACCATTTTTTAAACTTACATAATTCCATGTTCCAGTGATTTACATGTGTTGTTCAAGTTACCCATTTCCTGCTGGTATAACATGCTAATGTCTGTAATGAAAAATGAATGTTGTGATTAATTTTTCAAGAACACAAATGAAGGTAGCAAAATCTGTCTCCAAGAAAGGCAGCAAGGTATCTGTACGTTCTGCCCAACTTAGCTATTTGTGTCTGTATCAGCACGTTTCGATTTTATAGCCACCCTGTTATTACCATCACTTCTGAAATGTATTCTGGACTCGTTTCTGTCATATGGATCTAAATCTAGTGAATGGAGTTCTCTGTAAACAAGGACATTACTTTGGCTAGAAGTGCTTAGTGTTGAAATGTAACCCTTGTTAGAGTGCTGCTTTTTTTATTCCTGCTGGAGCTAGCAGAGTTGATCTGCCTGGTACAAAACCAAATACTGTAAGGAAAGGGGAAATGACACAAATTGAACTCTTAAGAAGAGATAACCTTAGGTAGATATTGTAGCAAACACTTCTCACCTGCCCCACCAAAGAAAGAAATAAAGAAACCTAATATAAATCAGGTGTGAGTTTTCACAAATTGTTTGAAGTAGACATCTTACTCCATACCAATTTGAAACACCAGAAAACCCAGCTCCACTTGCTATTTTCAATTTGTTGCATCCACACAGAAACTCTGAACTGCTTGCTAAAAGCCAGTTTTGATACGCAAGGCTTCACCTTTTTTAAGGTAAGAGAAACTTTTTTACTAAAGCTAGCTCCCTTGGCCCTTGATTTCAGGCAATGCTTCAAGCTAGCCTCTTAGGCTAACTTTGCAAAATGTGAAAGTCCAAGGTGAAGAAAGTCTTTATAATTGGTCAGGAAAATACAGTTCAGCTACAGTTTTAGGCAAGCCAAAAGTTCTGCATATACAGGTCTAATCCTGGTCTTCTCAAATGACTCCAGATTTTTCTTCGGCTTCACTGGGATACACAGCACAAACTCAGTTTCATAAAGAATTTGGAGAAAGTCTAAACACTTTTTTTAAACCAAAGGATTTCCTAAACAGAACGTTTATCCTAGGCTGGCTGTTTCAATAGGACTTAGATATATAAAGACTTTCAGTGCTGAAGATAGAACATGAATGTATAATCCCTGCTGAGCAAGCTGGTTAGGGGAGGCTGCCACCCTGTCTGCAGTTCTCAGCAGGCATGCAATTTAAACACTGGGGAGTTTAGGTACTCTTTGTAACACTGAGCATTCTGCTCCGAACAGCTTAGAAGTGCAAAGCCAGTGAATGTAACCCTTCTTCTGTTAATACTGCACTTTGGTGTGCTTGAATTGCATTTTACTTTTCCTTTCTTGTTTTCCCTTCAAAAAATGGAGAAGTAAATCCCTGTGAATATAAGAAAGCCTATTTTTCATAGACAAATAGACCCATGAATAATATATGGTTTGAAATAAGTTTCTGAAAATGTACCCTGACAGTATTTGCCAGAATGCTTCAAAGTGAGGCAAAATGACTCTTTACATGCTGTTTGGAGCCAGCTGCTAAAAAAGCACATCTCTCAGAACTCATGTGTCTCTCTAGACCTAATTGGAAATGATGAAATTGTGTTACCTAATGAAGAAGAAATTAACCAGAATTATCGTGGGTTATTTACCATATAATCATTAGATAATACAGTAGAGTTGTTGCTACTAAATGTGTTATTGCTACTGTTTTCAGTAAACATGTATTTATTACATAGGTATTGCAAAATCCCATGTGTTACTTCTTTGGCTGGAAATCATTCTTATAACAAGGTTTTTGGTATTTGTTTCCTCTTCTATTAGGAGGGGAAATACCCTGAAGTGAAGTCTTCTAAACTGGAATTACATGTATTTGATTCACCTCTTTAATTTGTAATATAATTACAGTAAACCTATTTAACCACCTTTTCAATGGCTAAATATATTTCTTGTCCCACTACAGTTTCCTAGCTAGAGTTTAATCATAACTACTATATTTCATTTTTTTCACACTGTGCACTCAGGGTGTCCGTTGATTTCAGACTGAGCCAGGTCTCTGAACAATCTGAAGGGTAAAAAAAAAAAAGGGTGTGTATTTAAGAATAGCTTTAGGTTTTCTTGGATTAGATCAGCAGCAAAGGAATCAGTGAGAGCTGCTTGAGGCTGGAGTTTGCAAGCGAGATCTGCCATTATTTCTTATTAACTATTACTGAAACACTTGCATATCTTCTATATTACATAAACAGCTACAAGGATTCAAAGTTAAGTTCCAGGATGCACAAACTTCTGTGGTAGTCACTTTGGGACTCTGTGCAGTCAATGAAGAGTGTGTGTTGTGAATGAGATGGCAGGCATACTGGTCAAGGAGATATTGTTGACATTGAACTGATGAATGCTGTATGTCTTAATTCCTTATCCCTCTTCAGGAATTTTCCATGTGAAACCAGGATTAACTTCTGCTCAGTTTCCCAGGTTTCCCCCTTGGAGATAGGTGTTAATATTCTTTTCTTCAAAGAATTGAGGTGGACCTGCTTTTCCCCACCCGCTCTCTGGCTACGACCAAACTAGGAAAAAGCATATTTTCTCTTTTATGCATTATATTAACAGATAGAATATTAACCAAGCAAACAGACAATCGGGCTTCTGCTTTGAAAGGTTAAAACACAATATACTACATTTGATGCCACAAGTCTGTAAGCAGCAAATGCCTAGTAGTTAGGCTGTGCTGTTGCATATCAAGACATTTCAGATAATTCTTTTGGGACTCTGGTTTTCTTTGTTATTCACTGCAAATAGAGACTATAAAAGCAAGTATACCTTTGTAGCCTATCTGAAGCAGAAGCAGCAGGTGTTTAGCTAACATCATCATAGCTGAGAAGCTTCAGAGTATGAGCATAAATTTAGATTGTGGCTAAACTGATAGACAATAACTTTTTTAAACCACATTAATTGATCATTCTTGATCACCTGGCAAAACCTTTAGCATCAGAAAAATCAAGATTCAACTTTTCTTCAGAAACTTGAGGCTGTTTACCTTTGTGCTTTACCTCTTCCAAACACTTCCAGATTTGAGCTCAGATTTTCAGCAGCCCATTGCCTGCTACTGAGAGTGGTTCAAATTGTTATTTACATTGACACTAGCAAATATTACTTTTCATTTCTTTTCTGAAGCAGATATATTTGTGCTGCTTACCACTGTGCTAGATTTCAGAGCAGGCATGTTCAAATATCCCAAAACATTGATGGGTTGATAGTTATGCTAGTGGCACAATATACCATGTCATAGAAAGGAGGAAAATTGCTCACCCTTACTAAGGCAGAAGGAGGATTCTAACAAAGACTACCATAAACCAAATCAGTAATGTTTTTTCACAACTAAAGAGAAGATCAGTTCTTCTTGTATATTGCAGATCCCAGTATTGGAGGAATACTTGCTGAAGGCCTGCTTAATTTAAAAAAATCAATTATCACTGTTATCAAACAGTACAAGGTACCATGATCGTACCTGAACTTTTGGGTATTTTTTGACTAAAAAAGAATAATATTACAATTTGATTTCAGAAAAAATGGTTAAGAAAGCATGGATGGATATCCAGTACAAATTTCAAACAGCAGCAACTGCAGAGAAAGTGGTCTGATAACAAATGGTGATATACTGGAATCCTCAGAAGGTGCTGAGGTAGGGATGTTGATGAGTAACTGAGGCCTTTACTTCTGTTTTCTCCCAAAACTGATTAAAAATACAAGGGTTTAATAGCTTTTATTCCAGAATTTTCAAATGCTATTTTGGAAGTGAGAAATGCTTTCATTTTCCTCCTAAAAGTTAAACATGAAGTCACATTATTAGGTATCAATAGTAGTGATGTGTCATGAAATAAGGGGTAAAGAAATCAACCTAAGGAAAGACAAAATGTTGTTAAGTATATTCTATGTACAGGAGTTGGACAAATCAGATGACATTAACTCAATAATAATATTAATAGCAATGTATAAGAAGTAATTGGTGGCAGTCTTATAAAGGAAAAGGTTAAGAGACAGATTTATGAAGGTTGATGGCAAAATCACTACTAAATTGGACAAATAGTTCCTTTCACTTGGGTTTCTAGAAAGAAAATAAGTGGATCAATGGTAGACTTTGAAATCAAAGAGAACGTCAGTGCTTGATAAATGCAGGATGTATTCAAGCTACTGCTAAGTGTGTAAAATCCTGGGAAATGAAGTGAGATTGCTTGGCAGTTGAAATAAAATATGATGTAGCTATTCTTGAAGAATGACAAGAAACAAATATTTGCATAGGAAGAAAACTGCTGAAGTGTTGTCAAGGGTTGCTAAGCCACCTTTTCAGTGGAAATAAAGTTTGGGATTTCAATGTACATAAAATATATACACACTTTGACCCAGACAGACTTTTGTCAGGATAGTTAAACATTTACATACCACCACATTTTAAATAATGTCAAAGCAAAAGAAGCCCTTTTGTTGTTTAGTTAAAATAACTGTGGCAGTAAGTAAAAAGATGTCTATTTTTTTAGCTTCATTTTCTGCCCCCCTATTTGAACACCTTGAAAACATTCACTTCCATTTTTATTAATATTTGCATGCTATATTAAAGGATATATTAAACTTGGTTTATGCATAATTTGAAATAATTTCTAACACCACAAAATTATAACTGTAGAATTCATACTTGTACAATTTATTTTACAAAATCCTGTAATCAGTGGGAAACAACTTATCAGTATAGGCAGATACCACTGGAACTCAGGGAAAACCTCAACTAGTTTGTAGGAAGGTAATTTTATCCTTTAAAATAGCCACTAAAGAACCTTTGAGCACATATACATCTAGCCGATATATAGGGTTGAGCAGAAAAAATAATCAACTGTGCAGAATGGGAAGAATCAACTTTCTAAGCCATTTTCAGTACTAAGATGTGAAGTTTTCCTAATAATGTCAATAAACAGCAATCCAGGATTTAAAGGTAATCTTTAAAGACTATCATATTGCTACCAAAACAATCCTATTTCATAATAGCACAGCATGGAATCTCATGGAGACATGTAAATATGTTCACACTTTCTTGGCAATTTTTCACATTTTATTTTTAAATATAGGGTTCAGATTAATAGCAAATCTAAATTTAAGCTTTAAATTGCAACTTGGATTTCAGGCCTGGATACACTGCTTAGATTGGGGAAATCCCTTCTTCCCTATATTTTTCATTACATTCTGCCCCCACCTCCACCCATCGTGGTGTGCAAAGCCTGTGCTGTATCCCTTGTAAGGATCTTGGCAGACTGACCAGTTCTTCATTTTGGAGCCAAGTGACATACCAGAGGAGTCTGAGCATATTATGAAAGAGGTTGCAAGTGTAAGAACTGGCAGTCAGGGAAAGGGATTATTCACAGCAAATTTTCCATCATACTGTCACAGAGGGATATTGAGTTGGATACGAAAGTATGATCATAATACCATAATAATCTTTGCCAAATGAAAGAGAATAGGAATTTGAAAAAAAGACATAATGAGAAGCACATACTTATAGCATTGAGTCATATGATGTTAGTTACCAAATTCAGACACTCAGCATTCCAGCAGAAACATGGTGTACTAAAAGCAGGCTATAGAAATAACAATGGGGAATAACTGATTTTGTTTTCTCTCCCTTTAAAACACCCTGGACAAGAAGGTGACGTTAATGTCATTCATAAACCAAAAATTGCTTTTGGTTTTCTGTCCCTTTCTAAAAAGACTGAAGGAAGTTTCAAAAATCTTAATTGGCAGATTCACTTTAATTTTATTAGATATATTTTTTGGTATGAATTGAAAACTCTAAGAAATATTTAGAAAATTCTATAAAATGTTCTTTCTTTAGAGGCTCAGAAAATATTATTGCCTAAACATTATTTTCTTCCCCCATATTCTATTAGGATATTGTAACATATCAGTAATGCATAAAATAGCCTACAGAAACCTCGTAATATAAGTAATGAGTAAATACTTAATCAAATACAAACATGTGAGTAATGGAGTCTTGACCGTAAATGAGTTTAAGCTATCCAGAAACATACTTAGGTGGGTATTTTGGGGAGCATAAATATTGTGAATATGACCTGGTGTTAACAGATTTTACACAGAATGTAGAACACAGCCTGAAAGTGAAACTTGAGCAAATGTCACAGGAATACTCTTTTCAGTGTGCTGTGCAAGTCCTCTGTCAGTTTTGCCTTTTGGAGCTGTCTCACTGTTTTTAAATTGCTACACCAATGAGGCCACTGGGAGAGGTGAAACATCTACTTGACTGTCTGGGAAACATTAGCATTTCGGTTTAGATTAGGAGTGTACTTTTGAAGGAAATCTCTAACTTTTGAAGGAAATCTCTATCATTTGTATTTAGTGCACTTAGGCTGATGTCACACAGTGGCCCTGGAGCATGAAAAGAGGATTCCTGTTTTAAAAAAATAAAACAAGATGGTACCTACAGGATCAGACTAGACTTTGTGCCAAACCCCCCTGAAATTAGAATGTTGTAGTTGTCAGATTTCTAGCACAGTCTTTGTCTGCATACAAATTTACTCCTTCTGAGCCATATAGCTTGCTAATAAAGATGAAGCCTAGCTTTGGTGTGATTCAGAAGATCTTAAACTTTTTACCTAGCTAAGCAGATAGGTGGTACAAGAGGTTCGTTCAAAACACTTTTATAAAATAAAGACTTAAAAGAACATAGTCAAATAGTCTGACTACTTCTAAATTTCCAGTTTTGTTGCAAAATGAATGAAAAATATTTTGATGTTACTATTGTCTGAAAGTTCTAGTACCATAGTATTAGCTTCCTTCAACAGTATTAAAACAATTCAAATATTGGATAACATTTTGGATAATATTTTTTCCCCCAGTCCAAAATAAATTAAAAAAAAAATAAAATCTGTAATTTTATATCTTTGCAGCTATGAAGAAGCGTGCCATTAACTGGCATTTTATGGTTTTTTTTCTTTTGCATTTAATAGTTAGTGGTTACAAAGATTTAGGTCTGTAATAATCACTACATCCCTAGGCTTTTGCTTCAGAAATATACATTAGAGTGCAATAAAAGCATCACTTTAAAGTGTTCAGTTACAAATTGCTTAAAACTTGAGGTTCAAACAAGTCTCTGCAAAAGTGGCATTTCTCATCTAAATTATGGTGAAATTGACAACATATAAATAAACAAAGAAAATCCTTTTCATAACATTTAATCAAAATAAATGTCAATTTCTTCAGATAATAAGGAGTGGTCCTCTTCTAAAGGGAGCCTTCTTACCTGAATTGAGCAATTTCAACTTCTGATCACAAGGTGGTAGCACCCCTACTTGTTCTGCACCATCACGCCCTGCAGTCAACAGGCAAAGGTGGAAAATTGCAGCTTGATGTCCAGATTCTGCTCTTGCTGACATGAATATGCCTTAAAGTCATGTGTAGAAAGGCAATTTTAATATATGATGGTCACATAATGTCTCTAGCATATGCTGTGCCAGCAGCAAATTGATTGTAGTGCAGCCTCTTCCATTTTTCTTTCATCCTGACATTACAGCTGACAATTTTTAGATGTTGAGCACTGGGGCAGTTCTAGATAAATCATGCACACAGACGCAGAAAGCAACTATGACACATCAAACTCATCACGTCTGCAATAGCGAGCCATTCTATTCATGTACAGATGAACTTCTGAGGAACAGCATTAGCTCTACTTCACATATACAATTTATCTGCATACAAACAGTGGAAGTTTTGCTGCAGGCCAGCAGTCTGGGTTGCCAAGCACTGGAAAAAGCAACCTGTTCTCATAGAAACACATGAGAAGCTTCATAATTTTTTATATAGGATTTTGGTAACTGCATCTACATGATAATCAGCTTTTCTTAAACTGAAGGGATTCTTTATGAGGTTTCTCCCAGAAGTTGTCTGTATTCAGGTATATCACTGGACTAAAGATACAATATTATACTTCAGTTTTCATGTTTGTATCCAAATGGTTAGAACTGCAGGTTGGTCTCACTGTTGCTGAATATTGCTTGTAAAATATCTATCTTTTCCTTTTACCTGTTAAAAATATGCCAGACAAAAAAAAAAAAAAAAAAAAAAAAGCCTCAGAAAGTTGGAACATCTGTCCAGATTCTGGACTTTACCAGCATTGCTGCTATGTCTTCTGCAGCTACACACCAGAGCTTGAAATTTTGTGGTGTTATTATGTTGTTGTTTTTTACTTCAGCTCAAAAAATTACAACATTTTAATCATTATTACTCTCATTCAGGTTGAGTATTCCTTACTCTGTGGTGGTTTTGCTTCTCTGCCTCTGATCTGGCTTGAGCTGGGGCCCAGAGCATAGTATCTGAGAGTATGGCCACCTGAGGGAGGGGAGAGCTTCTCCCACTTAGCCTTAACATGGGGGTAAGGGAACACAGAGAATCCCAAGAAATGCAAGGGGAAGAGGGAAGCAAATACAAGTCCCTACTCTGGAAATAAATACATAAACAAATCCAATGGTGGATTAAGTTGATGAGCTGCACTGCTCCCATTCCCTGTGGAGCACTTGCAGCCCATTCCTCAGATGTCTCCCAACAACCTGGACATTTTTACATTAGGCTGGCAAATGTACATCCTCTTTTTAGCCAGCTGGCAGCCCATTTTATCTCTGTAGCACATTTGAGCTGGAGTTATTCCATCCACCTGCATACAAAAAGGGAAGGGGGGAAAAGAAGGTTCTCATTCAATCTTTCAAGGGCCACCACATCCAGCTTTCTTAATAGAGAAACAGATCGGAGATGCAGGAGCATTTGTTGCTTTTGAAGTTCTCTGATCTACCAGCGTGGCTGCTCAGCATTTTCCTATGGCTGAAAGCAGTGAGGAGGCCATGGCTGGACTTTTTTGTTACAGCTTTGAAATAAATCTTGCTCCCCTCCCTCAACCTCTTAATATCTTTGTGTTTTATTGAAACAGTTGTCCAAACCGCAGAAATTCTTGACAGTCATCATTCTGTGTCCTCAATTGCTTCATTTCCTCCCTGATGTTGTCTTAATATCAGTATGGTCTTCTGACATTAAATTTTGCCATTACTTCCCTTTCTCCTCATGGAAATAATAAATATTTATCATCTATTCTGAATACAATTATAATTTACTTCTCTAAAATGATGCAATTCCACCTGTCTTACTGAAGTGTGTAACAAAAGATATTTTCCCACAGCTGATTCAACCCTCCAGGCCAAAGGTTTTCTCTCATAGATACCAGTGAAATCTCATTAACAGGTAAAACTGGACCTGCCACATCTTCTAAATCCCTGTTTCTCTCCATCAAGGGAGTTTTGGTGACTTTTATTTTTCAAGAAAGCTTCCCATATGACCTCTAGGAAAATAAGGGATTAATCGACATCTGAAAATTCAGTCTGTTGAACTGTATTAATTTTGTTGAAGGCCAATCTATTGATCAGGATTCATTCACTTGGAGAAGAAAATAAATCATGGAGATTCTGTAAAAGCAAACTTTCTCATAACAAATAAAAACCCTCCTTCTTCAACCTTTTTTTTATGTCCTTACCCAAAACACCATGGAAATAAAATTGTGTTGAAAAAAGAAGGCTCAAGAAAAGAATCTCAGTCATGAAATTTTTGGAAATAAAATTAAGGTTATTTGGAAATCATCAAATTTCTTAGCTCCAGTTAATAAGAAGTAACTGTAGGTTCTTGAGTCTGTTTGGTATCTGACAGGAAGAATATAGAAATGGCCTGGAGATAACAATGGAGTCAGAGGGTAATTTGGCTCCCATCACTTCTGGAAGATGCCTGTTGGAGAAATGCCGAGTAATCCCTAAATCAAATAAAAAATCGGGAAACCACAGGGAAACATTCACTGAGAAATCAGTTTGCATATTGCTACAAAGGAAATGTTGCACATAGTACCACAAAGCCCAGGGGTTTTTTAAATTTATTTTTTTAAATTAAGTTCTTCAATACTATTAAAGTGTAAGCATTTAAAAAGTCAAAGTGTAAACCAACCTTTCATTTAATGATTTGCATTACAAGTGGCTTAATCAATATCTTTATAATTTATACTGTCAAATCAGTTCATTTCATGGTGATTTCATCAGAAAGGGGTATTTGTATAATCACATTTGGCCTGAAACCTTGAAACTGATTCACAGCCACTGAATTCCAGAGAAGATTGATTTAAGCAAGTTATTTTGTGAATGAAACAGTGCTTGTTGATACGCCCTGGATGGACAGAGAACTCCTTATCTCGGGGAAAGCCACAGTCAACCTCCTTTAACCTGTTTGAGAAATATGTTGTGGAACGACAACTTACAAGCTTTCAAGGCATTTCATCAGTAGCGTGAGCAGAAAGAAAAGTTCAGAGAGATCACTTTTTCTTTCCTTCTCCTTTCTGCCATCCTCACTTCACACTCACAAAAAACTGAATAATTATTCATGGCACGAGAGGTTGCATTTAATGTATGTAATACCATATTTTCTTTAATAAAAATATCTACTTTCAGACATACCAACAGCCATAACAAATTTTATTGAGAGAATTCAAATACAGTAGTAAAAATCTTTCCAGTAAATAAATTTTACAGATGTTCTGTTGGATGTTTCCATGGGACTTTTTATTAATGAGAATATTACAGTACTTCAAGCACTAAAAACAAATGAGTTCACCTACAGCTGTTAAAAACCCAGCTACAGTTATGGGCAGCTATAGAAGTGTCATCTCAAAAATGAGTTTTGTTACCCAGTGTACAAAATCAAAGTCTAAGAATACAAAATACTGCCTTTAAAGCAAAGTTGCACAAGTTTAGGTGCTAGGTGTGCTAGTTTCTACTGTGGCTGAGATATTTGCTACTGATTTTTCTAATTCACTCTCAGTTAAGGGGTTTGTTTGTTTTTGTCTTCGCGTATATGAGCAAATCCATCTGTTAGATTGTGGTTGATTTATTATAGTAATGTTAAGAATTAAAGCTCCCATAGTACAGGTACCAGCCCAATTTGAAGGCAAGATCTTTCTAGCTTGGTTTCCACATACCCAATACCATCTATTCCTATAGGGGGCTTTCCATTCATCTGCTGCTACAAATTGCATCTCCTGCTTCCACTATATTTGTGCAATATGGGTTATTTCCAGTTTTGACTGTGTATTTACAGATTAGATCATATCCAAAAGGATTGGGTCAATTAATACACCTTTGAATGCATCTCCCATATTTTGTTATATTTGGGTTACTAATTTCTACATCCCAAATTTGTCTTTCATCTGCCTTTGGGTAGATATATGCACTATTATTTGAGAATATAGGAGTCCAACTTGCATTTCCAGGCAAGGGTACTGCTAGTAGAGACAACCTTTGTTGTGGATGTTCAGAGAATTTTTACAAATCCAGCAATTTCATCTATCAACAATTTGATCTGTTCTCTGGATTAGTTTTAGATACAGATTGTGATTTCAAAGTTCCTGATTTGAATTTATCATATAGTAAAGAATGATCAACTATTATACCACCCATTTTTACACAAGAATCTTATAAAAAAAAAAAACGTTAATGCAATTACCAAAATTAAATACATCACCACTCCTGGGATAAAACTGATCTCTATCTATGATTCAAATTCAGACCATGTGCAATTCATGAAGCCTTTTTCAGTTTTTATTTTAAAGAGTCAGTTTCTTCAATGGAGCAATAGATGTTTGGACTTCTTTTCACTCGGGTGTATGTACCCATGAATCAATCCCTGAAACCTTAACTGCAGTGTTAGGTACCAATAACACCATGTAAAGTTCTTTCTAGTTCTACTTCCAGGATTCTTCCCTCCATGCCCAGATGTGTACTTGATCTCCAGGCTGAAATGGATGAACTGAAGTGTCTAAGGGGATAGGTGCTCTCCGGTGAATGTATCTATATAGGGAAGAAACTGTTCTAGACAGAGACAAAAGACATTCCTGAATAATTTTATTTCCACTAATATGCATTCATTCACTTCTTCCTATAAGGTTTATAGCATATGGTCTTCCATATAATATCTCAAAGGGGCTTACCCCTTCCTTAGTCCTGGGTGTTATGGTAATACACAGAGCTATGAGGAGTATGTCTACCCATTTTTCTCAGGTTTCTTGACATAATTTATCAATATTTTCTTTTCAATAAAACTTTTCAATATTTGATTCATTCTTTCTACTTTTCCAGTAGACTGTGGTCTCCATAGAGTGTGGAGTTCCCATTGCTTTTTTTAAGAAAGGCAGAGACACAATGAACAGTTTCAGCTACAAAATGAGGGCCTCTATCTGATGATATTCTATCCGGAACGCTGAATCTAGGAATTACTTCTTTTAAGAGTATTCTCACTACCTCCTTAGATTTGTCGGTGCAGCATGGGAAAGCTTCACACCAACCTGAAAAGTTATCTACCATCACCAAATAATACCTATACCCTTAGCCTCGGGTAATTCAGAAAACTTTATTCACGTGTTCCCCAGGAATATAACCCCTCTTTACCTCTCTGTGTGGAGACCTTTTCTCAATTTTTGGATTATTTTTAAGACAAACTGAACATTGTTTGACAAGTCCTTCAGAAAACTGTTGCATCCTTGGTCCTATGGCATATCTTTGGATGTTCAGAACTAATGCATCTGCTCCTGTATGAATGTCTCGAAGAGTTCTTTGTAATAATTCTGTCATAACTGCAGTGTTCACTATACATTGTCCATTAGGTGTAATCCACCAACCATCTTCATTCTTCTTGCACTACAATATTTTGGCTAATTTATCTTCCTTTGCTGAATACTTGGGAGCAGGCAATGTTAATTCTGAAGCAAAAATTAGTGCCTCTGTCATCTTAAATGATACCCGTTTAGCTGATTCATCTGCCCTTTGTTTTTCTCAGGCAATATTTATTTGACCAGGTTGATAAGCTTTACAATGCATCACTGCCACCTCCTTTGATTCATTAATCACTGTTATAAATATCAGAATTTCCTTTATCATATTTAATTGGGGTTCCCTGTGGTGATAAAAATTGTCTCTCTTTCCAGATAGCTCCATAAGCATGGAGTACACCAAATACATACTTAAAGTCAATATATACGCTGACCCGTTTGTCCTTAAACAATTCTAGAACCTTATAAAAGCTATCAATTCAGCCTTCTGTGCTGAAGTGTTAGGAGGTAGGACCTTTGTTTTGATCTCTTCTTCCTATATCGTGACCTGGCTTTTCCTTCTCTGTTGGCAAAGAAACTGCTTCCATCAGTAAATAAAGTCCAGTCAGGGTCCACTAGTGTCATGTCCTTCAAGTCTGGTCTGCTAGAGTATACTCAGTTGAGGGTTTGAATGCAATCATAATAAATCACCCTCATCAGTCTTAGGTAGAAGGATTTAAGGTGGAAATAGTTTTTAACAAGACATCATCTTGTTCGGCTAACACTACCTGGTACTGTATCATTCTACTTGGTGACAACCAATGACATCCCTTTTGTTCTAAAACTACTAGAACAGCATGAGGGACATATACAGTGATAACTGGCCCCAAAGTAAATTTTCAAGCCTCCTCAATCAGCAGCACTGTTGCTGCCACCGCCCAAAGGCATGCAGGCTATCTCTTCCTTACTTCATCCAATTGTTTGTGAATGTATGCAACTGGTCTTTTCCAGTATCCTAACATTTGGGTTAGTGTTCCCAATGCTGTGTTGTTCTTCATGGACATAATTCAGGAAATGTTTAGTAAGGTCCAGCAATCCCAGTGCTGGGGCCTTCATTAAAGACTCTTTAGTAGAATCAAAGCCTTTATGACATTCTGGTGTCCAACCCAAGTCCTCCCCAGGTCCTTTTATAACTTCATATAGAGGTTTGTCCATTAGTCCATAATTTGGAATCCACATTCGGCACTATCTGGACATTTCCAGGAAACCTCAAACTTCCCTTTTTGTCTAAGGGGAGCTATATGGCAAATCACTTCTTTTCATACAGTTCCCAACCTCCTTTGTCCCTTTGAAATTTCAAATCCAAGGTAAATCACTGTTTGCTTTACTAACTGTGCCTTTGTTTGAGACACTCTGTAGCCTGAAAGTCCTAGGAAATTCCACAAACATGTTTCTTTACACTATTATTTAGTTTCAGCTCCTAAAAGTAGACCATCCACATATTGTAACAAAGTAATTTACGGATTCTTATTTTGTCAGTCTTCCAATTCTTTGGCTAAGGCATTACTAAATAAGGTTGGATTGTTCTTGAATCCTTGAGACAACACAGCTCAGCATAACTATATCTTCCTTCCAGTAGTCGGACTTTCCATTCAAAAGCAAGTTATCTCCTGGCTTTTAGTTTCCAATGGGATACAGAAGGAAGCATCTTCCAAATCCAAAACTGTAAAATAAACATCCTTTTCAGAGACATTAGACAACAACTAATATGGATTAGGAAACAATGGGTGTACATCCACAACAATTTGGTTGATCACTCATAAATCTTAAACTAATACGTAGTCCTGCAAATGAAGCTTCCTCACTGGGAGAACAGGGAAGTATATTCAGAACTACATCATGTAACAGTCTATATTGTAAGAAGTTATTATCAGTGGTTCAAGACCAATTCTCACTACCAGTTTTTTAGCATAGTGGTTTTTCTTACAGGTTTTGAATTAGACTTCAGCTGTACCTTAACTGGAATTATGTTCATACCTCTTCAGGGCTGCTGGGTGGCCCATATTGTGGGAGCTACTGCATTCAGGATTTCCTCAGCTATTTCTTCGTTCATCTTGCCACCAGCATCCTGCAGTAAACATAACTGTGCTTTCCAAGCATTATCTTATAGAATGTGAATTTGAATCTTATTTTTAACAAAGGTTATTTGAGCTCCCAGTTTACTGAATAAGTCTCACCTAGATGTGGCATGGGAGGTTCTGGCATATATAAAAATGTATGTGTTAATATTCTATTTCCAACTTTACATTTCATAGGAAGTAAGAAATGTTTTACATCTCAGTTTCCCATGGCCCCAGTCACTGACATGGAATTTATTTAATGGTCCTTTACAACTTGTTACTACTGAATATGTTGCACCTGTATCTACCAAAAAAAGTACTGTCTTGTTCCCCAGCTGAATCCCCCATGGGATCTGCTGGGGATATATCTATTCTATACCCTGGTCCTCTTGATTCTGAATAGTAAGCTCCCATCACCAACAAATCACATTTGGTGTTTGAATGGTCCTCTGCTCTAATTTTGGACATTCACTTTTCCAGTGACCTTTTTCCGTGCAATAAGCACATTGATTTGGATCTAATGGATCAAAAGTTATTACTCGAGGATTAGAAACTCACATGCCTCCTCTTTCTTACCCCTGAGCCCTTCTTCTGAGGAACGTCCTCTCTGTGGGCTGGAACATCTGGTGTAGGGGGTGTGATTTTTAGTATTATAATGAAGGTAGTTCACTTAAGGACATCTCTTTGTCTATCTGTGCAACAAGGATCAGATATATCTTGTTTGTGTTGCCAACTTTCCAAGATGTAATTGTTCTTTAAAGTCTCCTTGTCCTAAGCAGCAATTACCTCAGTTAATCATACTTGATAGTTCCTTGTGTGGGACATCCTGAATCAAAATAATGTACGCATTCTGTTTCTTTGAGAACATGTGCAGACTGTTAAACAAAACCATATATCCATATAGTATTGATTACAAAATTTAACAACAGAAGTAGCCACTCTTTCTCCATCATTCATTTTGGTGGGCTGCTTTGGAGTTCTTTTCCTGTTCAAAGGTGTTGTAGTGATGATACTAAAAAATACCTATAAAGCAAAAAGCAGTTTCTGAACACAGTTTTAGTTCTCAAAGTATTTATATAAATGATCCTCTGAAATGGTCTCCTATAGGACCCCTCCAACTACTGAGTTAATTTATACTCTGAATTGATTCATTGTGTGTATCTACACAAATTGTTTTATAAAGAAAAGAATATTAGTTATGTTTATGAGAAATTAGGCAATATTAGGGGAGTGCATTGAGATGGCTTTTAAAAAGAAGACACAAGTGTATCAGTTGAGTCAGGAGAGTGTTTGCCCATGACTGTTGTGGAATTCTGTTTCTAAGTTTGATAACCTTCCCCACTTCCAGCACTGGGGCTGCAAATCAGAAAATGCAATGGTGGGAACTGAATAGTTGTTACATTCTAGTTTAATCTTTTGGTACTCTGAATATGAATATGCTTGTATATTAACCTTCATTGCATATTGGACTTTTTTCCACCCATTTTTTATGCATATATTTAACTCTGAATTTCCTGAATTAACAACTGTTAGCCTGGAGAGAACTGCAAGATCTCTAAGCGTTGCAAGGTTACTGAAATTATATGCTCCATTCATCTTAACATATTTGCTTCTCCCTATGCTTCCCTTGAAAGCCTGCTTCACAGTTTGTGCAAAATATGCATTTTCCTGGCAACACAAATATAACTCATCTCTACTGCCCAGTATTTTCACTTGCAGTCACATTTTTAAAATGAAGCAGAAATGTGTCACTGCATTTCACAGGGAGTCAAAAGAGCATGACAGGCTTGCTCTAAACCTACAAACTGTCTCCAGACATCAAGATTTTTCTTGTTCCACTTTAGCCTACATGGGCATTAGCTGCTGAGCTGCTCCTGCACATGAGAACTGTTGCATCTGTGTTTATTTCAGAAATTCACACTTCTGATTAGCTGGTGGCTAAGCTTAATGATCACACGACGGAGCCGGAGTTATAATTCCATTGTCATAGGGCACTTATCTTTGATTTGAAAGATTAAAATTCCTTTTGATATGGACATAAACATGAGATTTGGCAGGTAGTTCCGCTGAGTCACAATTTGAAAATATACCGGACAACTAGCACTCTCTCAAATTGCACCCCCATGTATTAAAATTCTCCCTGAAATCAGCTGATCTAATTAATTCAGGTAAAACTAACTCACATGCAGAAAACACAACTGCAGCATCAGATCAGGGAATCTGAATTTAAGTTATTTCTCAGTTCTCTTCTTATTTTAAGTCTGAGGATAATAGCTCTGTTTTACCCGTCCTGTGCCATAAAGTATTTCAACACTGCTCTTGAACAGGTCTCAATTACTGGAAAAGTTGCAGCATCAGGGTATCAGGAGCTCTTGTGAGAAAATAACTGCTTAAAAGTGTTTATGATGATGAGTCATGGGGCAGAAAGATCATTTTCATCCTCTTCTGCATAGCCTTGAGGACACTGCAATTACTTACAGAACAATAACATTACCCCAGGCTCTTCTGGCAAGCCTGGTGGTATCATAATGGACAGCAGCAGACAAACAGTAACAAATAAGCAAACAAAAAACTGTGTGATACAGTCTTTATTAAAAAGATAAAAGGAAGGGGTGGAAAGGACCAGGCATTAGAGGGAGTGCTACTGTTTACCAAATGGGAAGTGTATTGTTTTCTTCTGAATCCATTCATGGGAAACAAAAGACTAAGTAAACAAGAAAAGTAAACTGAACTTGGCAGTGCTCAGCACAAGACTTATGGTTCTTTCTGGACTTTGGGAAAACTGGTAATTTTATTTTATGAATACTAACAAATGACGCAAAAGCAGATTTTTTTCTACAGATTTTTCTTTCTTGAACTGTGTAGGAGAGTATGCTGATACCCAGAGAGAAATCTGAAAGGTTAGGCACTGTTGTATTACAGTCATTAGATGGTACATGTTTTACTTGTTGGCACGCTGTGAAGCAACAAAAGAAATTATATATTATGGATTTGAATAATATATATCTCTGAAATAGTACAAGGCTAACTGACAAGGCAAGATGCATCAGTGCCACTGCTTCAATTTTCAGTTTACTTTATTCAGTACACCTTTCCTCTGGAATATTAAATACATCAAGTATTTTGTCTAATTCAGTCCTTGAATTCCTCCTATGCCAATAATAAGCTGGAAATGTATTACAGGAGTTAAATCATTTCTGATCTCTCCTATCTTCACCATTGCCTAAGCATTTTTTTACATGTCACCTACCTGAGTGATTGACTCTTGAGTTTCTGGCACGTTAGATAGGTAGCATGAGTGATTTAATAGCATGACCTGAAAATGAAAACTTGGGGAGCTTTGTTCATCCAGCTATTAGCTGAGGACAGGTTTTATTCACTTTGTCTCTCCTGTATATATTAATCTCATTAGAGATGCAGAGCAAAACTCCTGCTATGGGAAGATACCATTAGCAGTCCCTAGAACACAGAATCTTAAATTGCATTTTAGAAAAACTTCTGACAACTGCAGCAGCACCATACAGTTCCTAGCTGTCTGAGAGGGCTGAAGGCAGCTGTGGTCAAGACCTACAGGGGCTGGAGCCAGGGCCCAGCAGCACCACCAGGGGATGCTGTGCAGAGCCATCGGCACCCATGGGGCCCGGACACTCACTGCTTGTAAAGCTTCAGCTTTTGGTATTCAGGAACCTCTAGAAATGTGCCTTACATTACAGCTGTATCATATAATGGGTTTGGAGGTCAGACAACAACTGTTCTCCTAACAGCAGGACTCAGTATGTGTTTATTAGCTGTGCAAGGCTAGTTACCATCCCAATCTAATTGTTGTCAACAAGTTGCTTATTATGTTTAAAAAGAAGACTCTTACATAATGTGTGTTTTTCTGTATCTGTAGCCCAATTGACTCAAAGATAAGAGCTTCCTTCTGAATTACTAAATACTGGGTAAGCTGTCTTATCTCTTCTTTTTTAATATATTTTAATAGAGAAACATTTTTGATCTGTTGAATAACAAGCTAGAGTGAGTTGATAGTTTTGTCATGTTACATCAGACTCTTAAATGACAATACTTAGTTCTAGTCTCTCCTTTAGGTATCTCTTATTAAACAACTCATAACGTAACATTTCTGCAATTTCACTTCTCGTTCTTAGTGTTAGGCAATTTTCCCCTTTTTTTTCAGCTTGTGACTGTGGGAAGTGCAAAAGTTGCATTTGGGTTTTCTTGACTGCTGCTTTTCTGTTTGTTTTCAAAACTGGAGGGGGGTTTTGTTTGTTGTTTGCTTGTTTGTTTTTTGACTGGGAGGTGCTAAACAATTTTATCTGTGTTCCATGCTGCATTTTGTTTGTTAATGTGCTGACAGTGAGGAGCTTCTTCTCTCCACTGTGACTCCTTTTTCATATGAATGGAATTCCTTGTCAGTAAACCAAAACGGTGTCTAAATTGCTGGGTTTTCTTGTAATCTGCTGCCAACTAAATGCACAGGGTTTGGTCAGTTCTAATACATTTTCCATAACCAACACAAAGTGGTTTTCAGCTGACATTTGCCATCCAAAAACTGCTTGTACAAAACAAGCTTCCTAGCTGCCCTTGTACAGACTTTCTATACAGTTGAGATTGCCTTTGTTCTCTTCATATGTCCTAGAAATTCAGAGGGTTTGCAATAGCGTAGCCTAATCTGAACATATCATCCAGGGTTTTATTTCTCTGATAAAGGAGCCTGAACCAGAATCTGGGGTTTTTGGACAATAAAATATGACTTTTATGCTGAAAATACTCAATGGCAACTTTGAGCCATGCAAAGTTAAACATAAAATTAATTTCTACTTACCTTGAAAAGAAATTCCCAGTTTCCTGATTGTAATGAAGTTGCTGGGAATTTTTCCACAAGTTCAGTAGGGCCAGGATCTGATTTTTAATGGCAGATGTCAGTGTTTTAACCTTCAATCTTCTCTATCTTCTGTATTTAGCATGTTATATTTTCAAAATGCGTCAAAGTTCCACAAAAGTCTTATCAAAAAATACAGACACATTAGAAAATCTCAGGTTACAAACAATGTCAATAACATATCTGCAAAACTCAGTTTCTGCACTGAACCTGTTTGCTCACATTTTGATGTGCTTCAAACTCAGTTCTGTTACATTAACCCTATTACCCTTTTATACAGAGTTGGTTTCATCTGGCAACATAAACACCGATCCTCAGCTCTTTCAGCCATCCAACTTGTAACCATCCAACAAAAAACCACAAATAAAACAAACAAACAACAAAAAAAAAGATGTAAAGATACAAAGGGAGAAATAGAAAAAAGAAAAAAGGGTTTGATTATGCAATACAATCAAAAGCACCTGTGCTGGAATTAATTAACTCCATTGAGCAGGCAGCTGAAAATTTGCAACATCCTGATGAGGCAGGGGAAAAAAAGTAGAGCAGATGACTGACTGTACAGATTGGAAAACATAACAAAACATTCAAAGTGCCTCTTTTTCTTGCTCAAGCATTAGATTATCCTGTTTGCCTTTTAGAACTGCTGATTTCCTTATATTTCTGTGTATACAATATGTTTGTATAGTTCATTTTACAGGTATCTTCATTATAAATACAAAAGATTATTTTTTTTTTAAAGTACAGCTTGCAGTACTAGTTCTGCAAAGTTAAATACTTGAAGTAGTGCTAGGCACTTCTTTTGTCTAAGTTTATCACTTAGGAGAGGCTATTCTAATTAGCAATTATCCTGGCCATATTAGACAACTGATTATTTTTTTTTTTTTCTTGTTTCTATTCCTATTTTCTCTATTCCAAACTTCTGTGGTTTATGCTAGACAGGTAAATTTGTAATCCATAAAAATTTTACTTGATCCTCTGTGATGGCCTGCAGCTGTGGAAGAAGTCCATCCTCCTGATTCATATACCAAGTTTAATTAAGGGTCATCACACCAATCCTGACCTCACTATCTCCTCCTCACCTCTGCTAACAGTGATTCTATAAGTGCTTGGAAATAACTTACTCAATTCTTCAAGAGGAAATTGTGAAAACAGCTGATCACAGATGTAACTTTGCTGCTGAGGGAAGACTGCAAGTATTAATGTTTCCTCAGATTATATTCAATTCTACTGACATTGCCTAAGGGATCAGACATATGTGAGGAATATGGAGTTGAACAATGGCTTCTGAAAGCTGAAGCATCACAAAGTTCCTGTGAACCAATTTGCTCAGGTATAGCAAGAGAAAAGAGATACATGTTATTAGTCACCTAAACTTCAGTGGGATTTTCCAGTAACATCTTTAAAAATGAAAGGCTTTAGCAAGCTTCCATGGTGGACTGAATTACTGAGTTTTGTCTGTTACTGAGATACTGTGTTACAGGACATGAGCAGGAATTACTAGCAGTATTTGGTCTGCATGTCTGTCTACCTGTATGTAGCATCACGTTTTGTATTACGATTTGTGGTCTCTTGTTTATAACTTTTTTGAGAACTAGTTCATCTATATAGAGTACTCTGTATGTTCCATTTGGAGTGGAAAATGAGTGTATACACATATCTACAATTCCAGATACCACATTCACATCTCTCATATGTCAGAGCATGCCAGAAATAACTCTTGAGATCAATCGACACTGAATTTGTATAACAGAACAAAAGTAGGAATTGACCTCTTTTCTGGAGTCTCACTGGTAAGATCATGTTTATTAATATAACATGCTACCCAAACAAGAGCTGTAAAACAAAGAGTAGAGCAAGGTTAAGAAATAGAATGGCTGAAAACAATCCTCAAGCATTGAAATATGACTGAATAATACATTTCCTTAAAATTTAGTCTAAATAATCTGTCGTCTCAAAATCTCTTAATGTTATTTCCATATTCATTATCTCCTTTATTACTACTTGGTTGAAATAGAACTTTTCTGTCCTTTAACAAGATTCCTATTTCTCCTATATTTATTTTAAAGACAATCATTTTACTAATGTGGCTTTATTAGCATGTTTGAGTTCAAACACCTCATTACACAGGCCCTTTCACTGAAAATCATTTACTACCCTAATTGTCCTATGAAGGCAAATACAACATTGAACAACTGAAGCAGCACAATTAGCAGCAGATTTGAAAGATGAACACAGCAGCATCCATGAAGTATTTGCTACCTGACTATGGCTAAACCAAAATAACTGATAAAGTTTCACATCTCAAGCAATTTTTTTCATACAAATCATTATATAGACATACAGCTAAAATGTGTTTTCATGTGTGGTGGGCCACAAAGGGAGTTTAGGTGGGAATGCCTAGGGCATGTTAAGAAAGCATGTTCTGGGACCCTTGAAGGGCTATCACAGAGCTGCTACATTTGCTTAATATCGTGTGTCCAAATGAAGATACTTGGGATCCAAAAGCAACAAACTTATGTTAGTTTGACACTGTACCTAAGGTGGCAGGCCCCGGTCCTGTGATGTTAATTAGCATGTTCATGATTTCCAGTTTCAGACCTAGCTCGGCCAGCTTGAAGATAGATATCTCATTGTACGTAATGATATGTACCTTGTTGTGTGTTGCATATTTTTGCTCCAGATTTCATTTGTTAGCCCTCTTCTAGTGCTGATATATGACCAAAGTCCATCCTTTCCCAAGGAAACAGACACATTCCTCTTTGTCATCAAAGTAGACAGAACGCTTACATGGATCCTCAGCCTGTCTGATTCAATCCTAGGTATTCTCTTTCTTAGGTGAATTTGATAGTCCTATATAAAAGCTCTAATTAATAGGGTGTAGATGCAGACATACAGAGATTCTGAGTCTCTTGTTTTCTTGCCTGCTTGTGGATCTTCATGTCTGGGTATGTATGACTGTCATCAGAAATATAAGAAACTACTGGTCCAAAACTTGGAAGTGATTTTTACCAAATTCTATCTTGTTTTGCTTATTTCCATATTTGACTTAAATAATGATTGTTTATTAATAATCTATTAGAAAGCCACCTTTGCAAGAATATATTGGGTCTGGCTGAGCCCCACAGCAGCCCTCCCAGGGCTGTGCTTGTACTGGTAGCCAGAAGGGTGCTGCTAACACACCAGTGCTTTGGCTACTGCTGAACAGTGCTTGCACAGCACCAAGGCTGGCTCTCCAACATTTCCCCATGGCATTGGTAGGCTGGGGGTGGGCAAGATCTTGGAAGGCAACATAGCCAGGACAGTTGACCCACATTTCCCAAAGGGATATTCCATACCATATGAAGTCTGTTCAGATAAAAAAAGCTAAGAGAAAGAGGAGAAGGAGGGGGGCATTTGTTATTTATGATGTTTGTTTTCCAGAGCATCTGCTATGTGCACTGAAGCCCTGCTTCCCAGGAAGTGGCCAAACATCGCCTGTTGATGGGAAGTAGAGAGTAACAGCTTTTGTTTTCCTTTGCTTCTGAACATGTGATCTTTAAAATTGCTTTATTAAACTGCCTTTATCTTGACCACAAGTTTTTTCATCTTATTTTCTCCGCTCCTGTTCTGCTGAGAAGGGGAGTGATAGAGCAGCTCGGTGGCACCTGGTGTCCATTAAAGGTCAATCAACCACAAATGGTTTGCCAAAAAGCTATTGGATGCTCTGTGTTTCTGATTTTGGTAGGTGACAACAGAAGCTTTGATAGATAATTTTTGCCTTGTTAGCATTCCTGCTGGGTGACACTGTGTTCCATAACTTATCAAAATTTTTGCAAAAGAAAGTTGGTGCATTATATATGACCTCCAAGGAGTTAATTTTTAAAATTCAAGAGCAAACAGGCTATGTTGCCATGATGTAAGAGAGCTGGTTTTCCTCAGCAATTAATAACCAATGAAAAACTAAAAAAAACCAGCACAGAAACAAATTGGGGAAAGCTGTTAGATTGTCCACAAAAATCTGCATTGGGACTTCTGCTTTTAAAGTTTAAAACAGTCAAAATCCTGAATGACTTAGTGATAAAATGGCAGATAAAATCCAGTGTGAACTGAATGTATGTGGAGACTATAACTCTAATGAATTACATACAGTGATGGCTCTGAATAATATATTGATACTCGGGAAAGTGATTTTTGAAGTCATGGATATGTCTCTGAAAATGTCAATCAATATTATTTGTAGTCAAAGGAGAAAATTGTATGTTGAGAGTTACTAGGAATGAAGTTGATAGCAAAAAAGGAAATGTCACTATATAAATCCTTTATATACTGTCAATTATAAACCTGATGCAAGTTTAGTACCTTCTAAAGTTCATTTTAAAAGGACTGATTAGAGTTGGAAAACTGCAGGGAAAAGCAACACTGATACTGACAACTGATACTGATTTGGGGCAAATCACATATATCATAATTTTTCACTTTGGAAAACACGTGAGGAAAGGTATGAATGATATTGAGATGAATAGAGAATAACTATTCAGTTTCTCTTAACGCAAGAACTGGTAAGCACCTCATTAAGTTACCAGGTATCTCATTTAAAACAACCAAAGGATTTTTTTTTTTTTTGGTCATCCACAACATAGCTATACAGTAGAACTGTGTGTTATAACATGTCATATTGTGTAAAACAATACATGATTTTTTTTTTAAAAAACCCACAAAACTAGCCGAATTCTTGAACTACACATCCATCAGCTATTCCTTTGTTGCTTTCCAGGTTATGTTCTTCCACAGTCTCATCCTCAGAAGCATTCAACCTAGTTTTAGCCCAAAGATCATAGTCTCCACTAAATTGTTCATTGTGCACAAATCTGTCAAAGACTGTATTCATTGCTTTGAAGAATCAATTTAATGCATAAACATTTAAAACTTTCTCCTGCAGAAAACAAATGTATAATAGCAGTCTTTTTAGGCTAACTTTAAATCCTACCCTCTAACAGGTCCTAAAACCCTTAAAAAAGACTCATCTGCTGTTCCTTCTCTCCAAAATGTCATGAATATTAATTGACTTGTCAGTAGATATCAACCTGGGACCATTAGTTTTATATGTAACTTTTATTCTTTTTATACCAAATTATGCATACAAACAATTGCATTACATTAAAAAGACTAAGGTTGCAATGTCAATGATTCAGAAATTGCCAGAATGAATGCTCATTGCAAAACTTTCACTGGTCCCACTCCAAATCCACATTATAATGAAGTCTTGGTTATGTGGCTGCATATTATTTTTTCCACAGAACTCTGTTGTTAGGACTGTGATATGATATGCAGTTCTTTAGGCTTGAAAAACATAAAAAAAAAAAAAACCCTAAAGAAAATGTATTGACAACAAATCCCCTAATGTGGTGTTTTCAGGATAAGTCACTAGTATTGCAGTCTTTAGATTCTTGCTCTTCTTGGCCAAACATCTGGGAGTTGAACTAAGTTGGTGCATTGGTGCCTGTTCTTACTGTCAGTACTGTCTCCTCAGAGACATTTACTATAAAATTATAGCTGCAGGTCAATCATCTATGAAGGTGGCTATGTTCAGTGAGAATGGAATTTTTACCAGTTTCACTCCTAAATACTAAGAAGCATCTGCTGAAGGCTGGCTTTCAAAATGAAAACATTTGAGTAAACCATCATAAAATACCAGAAGACATATCCCTGACGCAAAGGTGACTCCAAGCTAAACTTCATCTAACAGGTGAAAAGCCAATGTGGTCACTTATATTTTGAAATTTTAGACTGGAAAATAAAGCCCTAGTTTTCCAACAGAAAGATATCCTTGTCATAGAAAATTTCAGCCCTAGCATATAAACCTTGGCAGTGTTCCATGCAGAAAAATTTTGGATGACTGTACTAATTTTATGTAATAATATATGTAAATGTATACAGCCCGTAATGACTAAAAAGCAGGAAGGTAAACTGTTTATTTATTGACTTGACAGATTCCAACATATGGCAGTTATAGAACAGCATAATATTTTGAAATAGTTACTATTCTTTGTATGGAAGCTGGTAGGAAATCCATGTAACAAAAGCAAAGACAAGACATTTTATTACACACTATGATTATTATAAAATATATTTTATTTCATGCAAACACAAATATTCTTATGGTGGTTATCTTATACTGATTATTTGTTTGAGCAGAGGAGGAAGTATATTTTTAAAATGGTGAATACAGATGCTGATCCCACATCCTTCCTGTTGTACCTGAAGAAGCTCTTGAGGCAACACAGATGTTAAAAATCACTGCTGGGAAAAGGAATACAAGTGAAGAGAATGGGCCAAAATGTTTACCTGTGACTGTTTGCAATGTTCTGTAGTGTGTATATACGTTTACACACACTTTTTTATAATATGTGACAGAACATGTTTTACCTGAACTTTTACCTGCCCTACCATATGAATAAGTAAAATAGTATGCAACATTTGTTTGTGTTTTCATGCCAATGTATGAGAAATCCCAAGGAATTTGTGTGTCTTGAGAAAGCAATATATACACCATACATAGTAAGAAATTCTTCAGTTTCTTGGAAGATGCCCTTGAGTGAAGGAATGGTTGCTTTATAAACATGAATGATAGTTTTTCCCCCACATAGATCTTGTGATATAATTTTGTTGCAAATGCTAACAAAGTTCTCCATGCTGATACCAGTACTCACCTCACGCAGTCTGTGAAAGTTGTTTACAGCATCATAACTAAAATTAAAATGAAGGATCAGATACCTGGAAGATAAGCAAGAATAAGAACAGATATGACTGACTGTTTCTACCTTGAGCTCTCTAACTCAGATCCAATAATATTTATTCTTTTAAATGGATTTAATTGCTTTTGCTTTTCTGGCAAACACTAAACTCAAACAGGAAAAAAAAAAAAAAGGCGTTTGTAGTTACAAGTTTAATGCTGAACTTAACTACACATTCATGGTGGGCAACTATTAAAGGAGGTAAAGGGAAAACAGGGAGAAATGGTGGAACAGACAAGGAAGTAAACTCAAGTAGAGAAGAGGGTACGGACTTACATGCTCTTTCCTACTTCTGGTGCATGTTTTAACACACTAATTACGTATTTACCAACCAGTGAACAAGAGATACATCAACTGTCTCACAACAGGAATTCTTTTTTTCAATTGCAAGTTATAATGAATAATACAACCTGTAACCAAATTTATATAGGGAACTTTCATGAGTGTTTGTCCTGGTTTCAACTGGGATAGTTAATTTTCTTCCTAGTAGCTGCTATAGTACTGTGTTTTGGATTTAGGATGAGAACAATTTGACAACACACTGACATTTTAGTTGTTGCTGAGCAGCACTTCTACTAAGTCAAGGTCTTTTCAGCTTCTCATGCTGCCCTATCAGTAAGGAGGCTGGGGGTGCACAAGAACATGCAAGGGGACACAGCCGGGACAGCTGACCCACACTGACTAAAGGGATATTCCGTACCATATGGTGTCATGCTCAGCACATAAACCAAGGGGAAAGCTGGCCTCAGGGGCACTGCTTGGGAACAGGCTGAGCATCAGTCAGTTGGTGGTGAGCCATCATTTTTCATTTGCATTAATTGTTTTTCTTGGGTTTTATTTCTCTTTTTGTGATTTTCCTTTTCATTACAATTTATTATTATTTTATTTCAATTATTAAACTGTTCTTATCTCAACCCATGAGTTTTCCTAATTTTACCCTTCCAGTTCTCTCCCCTGTCCCACCAGGGAAGGGAATGAGCAAGTGGCTCTGTGGTGCTTGGTTGCCAGCTGGGGTTAAACCACAATAGTGTTAAACAGGGTTAGCTGCACTCTAATAATTGGCTTACACCCTTGTTAGAAATAACCATCAGTCTCCAAATATCTTTAGTGACAATACGCTCACTTTTCTCATCCTGTGGGATGAGGGGAGGAAAAAAAAAAATAAAAAATGAAGGTTTTCCCACAATTATTTTTCACATCTAATCCTTTTTAAATGAGTCCTCCATTTCTTTACAGGGGGGGTGTGGGCTGTACTGCAAAGCTTTCCCACTACATACATCACATGCATCTTCATTTGAAAAAGCTTTATTAATCAGATTTTATTATTCATTAAATGTCTGTAAACACAAATACTAAGATCAGAACAAGTCTGTATGAGGGGGGTGAGACAAAGTGGGCATTTGTCTGAATTAAAGAGTTTTAACAAGTCTAGCATTCTGATGAAGAGACACAAAGTGCCATCTAGTGAAAGCAATAACCATTAACATAAAGAAAAGGTTAAGATCTTACTGAAGATTAAATTCCCAGATGTGTGTGAATATAGTGGCGTTTTATTAATATGTCTCAATTAACACAACAAGCTAATTATTACAAGTATCCAAATCTATGATTTTTTGCAGTTGTTTTAGAAAAAAACCCCATATATTAATCAATTTTATTTTTACAAAATGCAGCATGGTTAATTGTGCGGGAAGTGCTGTGGTTCTTTTATAAGAGACACTTTCCCTCCTGAGAAACCAACATCCCAGTGTGATGCAGAGCAGAACCTGTGAACCACTACACAGAACTGAACTTGAACTGCTTGAGATCAATAAGCAGTCCACATGCTTTTCAGAAAAAAACCAAGCAAAATTACATTGGGAACTTCCACTGTCTTTGTCCTGCCCTCTTTCGATTTGATCTGGTTTCAACAGATTCTTCAACACAAATTACACATGGCATCAATCTCTGAGAACACTAGTGCCCACAACCATTGCTTTTAGGGTATTGTCCAGTGGTAAATAAAAGTATTTTTAAGAAACCAAACAGAAGCTCCACTGAGTCTTTACAAAGAAATCTGAGGTAATTAAACCTGAGGTTAAAGGCAATCTGAGACATTAAACCACTAGGCAAATCAGAGGTAACGTTTTGATTTTCAAACAGCAAACAATGACAAAAATTTGTCTTAGATTTCTCAGACACAGTACACAAAGTATTTTTAATCTAAGGATTTAAGTAAGTGTAAATATGCAGACTTTTATAGAAAAACTGTTTTCAGAGGGAACCTGAAGCAAAATGTTAAACTCGAGTCCTTCTCTTGTTCATCCCGAGTTCCTGATTGTTTCACAATACTTTACTTCACATCACTTTGCTTATTAATTGTAGTGCTTCTCTCTAGCCCTTTGACTATGAAAAAAAAAAAGGCAAAACACTGCAGTGTCACAGTCTGAATCTTGTGAACATTACTTCACTGTAATTTATAACAGTGAAAATATATAATAACCAGGGAAATATGATCATGGTTTAGTTACTGAACTGCTAAAAATTTGCTTAACATTGAATAGGATACAAAGCTGAGCCTTCCCCAAACTGCTTTTAACCAGGACAGTTGATGCACATATGTTCATGAATACACATTCCTAAAACACATATGAAATTCCCAACGGCAGAGTTGATGTGGCAAAAATCACCTGCATGCAAACTCCTTTGCAAATCTTCCTATCAGTCACCTTTCTTGACATTTGAGAATTGAACCTCACCCTCTAAGTCAACATTACTGGTATTTCTCAACTCTAAAGACACATTTGTTAACTTGATATCCTAAGAGAAAGAATCTAATAAAAAGCTCCTTTTCCCCTGTGCATGTGAAAGATTAAAGAAGAAGATTTTAAAGTGACCTGAATTAACACAATGCTGGCACCTTCTGATTAATTTCCCTGGACTTTTCTTATTTGCTGTGTATCAAACACATTGCAGTATTTAGATTATTATGTTAGGTTTTTCACTAGTTTGTTGTTTACTGGTGCTACCTATGGTTTTTATGATAAACTTACTTTATCTAATTAAAAGTTACATTATTGCTAATTTGGTCTCCCTTAATCTGCAACTTTCCTGCTCAAACTGGAAGAGTTTATAGCCACCACATAAATCTATAGCATAACAAAAACTACTGTTACAGTTTGTTTCTTGACAAAGACATTTGCCTTTACTTGACAAAAAGGAAAAAGAGGTCCCTTTGTAGGAATTTAAGATTCATTCACTGGGATTTGGAAGAACTTGAACAGTGTAGGCACTGTAAGCAAATAGTTTTAAAAACACATCAGGAAGGATTCGGAATTGTTCTCTGCGTGGGAACATGTAATAGGAAAATTAAAGGCTGAACACTATGAAGGATGGTGCAGAGCACAAACGTGTGAAAGAACCCCATTGACGTGCGGAATTAGACTCTATAACTCGAAAGTTATAAAGTAGGTATGTTTATTGCGCGCAGATGCACGGGGGATCGCTCCTCCACAAGCGTGCATGCCCGAAGTGACGAACCATCTCACATTTATACAATAAAACAAATGAATATTCAGTTAACGCCTATACATATTCGTTACCTAAACCCCGCTTCGTATGTTAATTAGCTTATCAGTCCGTTTCCTGGAATGTGGTGGTCTTGCAGGTTTGTAGGTGATTCATGTTCTTGTGACCATCCGATCTTCTCCAGCAAGGAGACTTAGCACTCCCTCCCTCTAGATAGCATTGGAATGTCTCTCATCTTTTTCTCATTCTCTTTTAAATAGCCCCTTTGTTAGAGAAAGAAGGGCAGGCGTCTCCCCTTTGTTAGAGGAAGAGGGGCAGGCGTCTCCTCAAAACTGTAGTTGTCTCCTCAGAGCTGTGTGCCTATGTGACCAGACACCGCACCCATGACTAGTCACCATACCTACATTCCTTAAGCAGACACATACAATCACAATCCATGTCCATTATCCCCATTTCACATTATTTCTCCATATCAGTGAAATGGGGACAATGGACATCGATTGTGATTGTATGTGTCTGCTCAAGGAATGTGGGTATGGTGACTAGTCATGGGTGCGGTGACAACTACAGTTTTGAGGAGACGCCTGCCCCTCTTCCTCTAACAAAGGGGAGACGCCTGCCCTTCTTCCTCTAACAAAGGGGCTATTTAAAAGAGAATAAGAAAAGATGAGAGACATTCAAATGCTATCTAGAGGGAGGGAGTGCTAAGTCTCCTTGCTGGAGAAGATTGGATGGTCACAAGGACATGAATCACCTGAAGAAGATCGGATGGTCACAAGAACATGAATCACCTACAAACCTGCAAGACCACCACATTCCAGGAAACGGACTGATAAGCTAATTAACATACGAAGCGGGGTTTAGGTAACGAATATGTATAGGCGTTAATTGAATATTCATTTGTTCATTGTATAAATGTGAGATGGTTCGTCACTTCGGGCATGCACGCTTGTGGAGGAGCGATCCCCCGTGCATCTGCGCGCAATAAACATACCTACTTTATAACTTTCGAGTTATAGAGTCTAATTCCGCACGTCATCACACTATTTCTCCATATCACCATTACCACTGTTCCTGAGAGATATCCTGTTGATACATCCCAGGACACATGTGTCCCATGGCATATTGGAGAGTGCCAAGCCTGTTAGTTCATGTATTCGTTTTTTTCTACCTGTTGACTCACAAGCAGACCTCGCTACCCTGTGTGCAAGAGCCAGTCTTACACACACAGCTGAGATACCATTTATTGCATGTCTGCCAGAGATGGGCACTAGGTGGTAAATCCACAAAGCTAGCACACCTCTTAATGCATAATAAAACATTTTATGCACTTTGAACAATTGTTTACAATCACGTTTAGTTACAGTTAATTCTCATTTGTTCTTAGAAACCTCATCTCCATTTAAAGGTACAGTGCTCTTTTTTCACCAGACATGTTCTGTGAGGAGAGGGTTTGTTAGTAGGGGGCTCTCTTTGCTCAAGGATGGTTCTTTTAGTATGCTAATTAGAATAGTTCACACGTAGTTCCAGTAAGTTTCTGTTTAGTCTCATTAACCATTTGGTTCTTCTTGAGCTTAGCTTGTTGTGCCCCAGTTTGACATATTTATGGTGTCTATCCCTTCTCCCAAGGCAGGCCATGTTTTGTTAACTGTTTGTAATATCTTCTGCTTTTCAAATTCTTTCTTGTTTTTCATTACAGATATTTAAATACTTTGTCTAAATTTCAAGTTTTGATCTAATACTAAGCCAGTCAACTACACACCTGCCATCAAAGCACAAAAAGAAATAGAACCTGACACTTTGGGGTTCATCGATGTATTTAAATTCTTCTTTACTTCTGTCTTTTGGGTTTGGGTTTTTTTTGTTTCCTCTCAGCATTACCTTTGAATAGGAGTTCCAAGTATGCTTTATCAGTTAAAATTTCCTAGCACTTTCTATAAAAGCAGTAATGTTTGCTTTTATTGTAGCTTACATTGTAAGAAGAGTAGTTAGAAGTAATGAATACTGAAGCACAAGGAAAAGATAGAGGATTAATTTCTTCAAATGATTTTTACATATACTAGAGAGTTTCAGTACATAACACTGATCTCTCAGTGATTAATACAATACAGCTAGTAGTAAATCATCTTATCTGCTGTAGCATATATTGCCAATTAAATAGTTCTGTCCTGCCCAAATATCCTTTTAGGTGTTTGCCCGTGTTTCCTTATTTTCTGCTTACGCGTTAAAACAGTGATTTGTCCCCTATTCCCCCTTTTTGATGTAAGCAAATGCAAGCTGATCTAGAAAGAAGCAATCAGTTGCTGTGGGGAAATGATGGGGAAAGAAAGGCATACCAGAAACAGAAGCTATCATCTTCTTGTCTGCAGACACAGAGCATATACGACCCCAGACTGACCAGAGCTCTGCTACAACATATTGTATACCTTTACATCTGGAAAGTCACAGAGTCCTTAGACAATGGTAAGTATAGCATCTATGCTTGCCCACTGGGATCAGGATCTAACATCAAGTTATTTGGAATTATACTCACATTTTTCATACAGAAGCTTAAAACCCTAAGCTATTTAACTGGTATAACACCGAGAAGTTAGTGGGTGTAATGTACTACTCAAACAATCTCCAGTTCTGTGACTGTACTTTAGGATGTCAATAAAGTTGGCTTGGTTTAAAACCTTGTCAGATGTGAATGTAGGGAAACCTTAACTATCATAGTCTAAAACTCCTGAATTCTTGATCTCTGATTTACTGTTTACATCTGCACAGAGTTTAGGTCAAGCTGACCCTCTAGAGTTGTCAAGAATGATGAATGAAAGGACTTCTAATCAAGGGAGTCAGCCTTGGGAGAAAAAAAACCCAAAGAACATCCTTACACTTAGACTATTTTGTTTATGCCACACTGATTAGTTAGCTCTTCTGGTCTTTAGCCTTGCCCTAGAAGTGAACTATCCTCATTATAATACTAAAAATCACTTAAAAATACTAAAAAATCCTTAAGGGAAAGACCCAGTTCCACTAAAAGACCCTTCCTCAAGGGTATGTGTAATAGTAAAATAAGTTAGGTAATGGATATGCAAATGCGTACCAAATCATCTATATGGAACTGCCCTCTGGGAAGTGATACGATTCTGTATATAATGTACTTTATAATTTGTAACTTTGTACTGCGATATGCTAGCTCTGTTTGCTAGCATCCAGACTTGCACAACTTTGTAATAAATATCTCACCTCAGCATACGACTGGCTTATTGGACACCAGGAATGGACTTGCACTTTAGAGGCAACATTATTGTATATAATTTCACTGCAAAGTTATTGGGGGGGGGAACCACCAGGAAAAAAATCAAACGGGTAAAAATCTAAAACAGCACATTGAAAGGGTTTTTATAATTCTTTACGGAAGTATGTATGCATAACCTATATTCAATAAAAGATGTGCTTTCTACATGTATTTTCTTGGTAATGAAAAAGGTCAATGCATTCTCATTATACACTTGGTTTGCAAATTTATGCCTTTTAGAAGCAGGAAAATGGTCAAAATACCAGCTTTTGTTTTGAAAAAACAAGTCTCTGTGTTTTTTTTTCCTTCACTACTGTTTTAGAAACAAGTTCCTCTAGGTTTGTTTCATAATGTTTTCTCAAAATTGTTGAAAACAAATTTATTAATTTAAAAAATTGTACTTCTTTTCATCTTTACCTTCTCTGCTGAGAAATCACTTGCTAAATTATGTCAGGTCATATCAGCAGCTTTGGGCTGCCCATGTAATTCAACATGACTGATGCAGGCTGGCAAGACATGCAACCCAGTGATATGTTGATTGGGTAGGGAGTGGGGTGAGGCGGGAAGAAAGATAAAAATGAATTTGTCTCAGAAAACAAGATGCGAATGCACATAGGCAGAATCACAACTGGCTACAGTGATTGTCTTCTGGTACTTTCAGCAGGGAGCTGAGTCTTGCCTGTCCTTTCATGTATGAAGTTAGACCTTTCATTGTAGACTGGACTATGATTAAATAAGTCTCCCTGATAAGTCTCATTGTAGGGAGCCCCAGCCAAAGGTTATCATGTCCTGATTCAAAATTCATTTTGGAAGTGCTTCGAACAGACTTCAGTTAGTGGTTCACTGCAGAGAGGAAACTTGCATATTGCACAATCATGGTTTTACATTTTTCAGTATCACAGTTTGAAACACTTTTTTTTAACCAACAAATATACTTTAACATTAGTACTCAGAGTAATTAACATATGAATCACTTTACCCAAGTTCAAAAAAGGGCACTCAACCTTCAAAGACATTTTAACATTTACAGAGAGCTAGTTTCACACAATTACTTACAGTCTAGTGAGTGTAGGTGACTCAGAAACACAGGGTTGTGCTCAGTACGGAGGCTATATGCAATGAGCAACCATAATTGCAATTTCTTTGCAAACAAGCATTAAGCCTGTTTAGTGCTATTTCAGTAATACAAGATGAATTGGAGGCAAGGGAACACACAACTAGTGAGGAGTGTTGGTGTATCAGGATAACAATTCTCACGTCAGTTATTCTGGTCACTATTGTAAGAAAAGTTCAAATGGTATTTAATATGCTGTCATAATGCATGAAATAATAGTCATACTACTTACAAGACCAAGTTGGAAAAGAAAACTACATCTGAGAGTTTTATATAAACCAAAACAATGCAAGGAATTTCTTCATCAGAGCTGCATTTGCTCAGTTTATTGTGCCACTCAAAGCTTTTAACAAAATTTGCTTTTAAGGAATAAATGTTCCTTTGGTGAGGAATATTGGGGTACTTTACACAACTTAGCAAAGCTCTTCAGCCTTCTGATTCCCGAGAGATAGGTGGCCTTTCTTTGTTTTTATGTGTCCACAGTACCTTAGCATTTGAGTGTCTCATAATAATTACTGAATACTTTGTCTAACACCTATACAATAGTATCTGTAATTATCCCTATTTACATAAAGTAAAAACCAAACCCCCCAAAAAACCTATGGCAGGACTGGGACTTCAAGCACAGAACAAGTGGAAAAACAGGGCTTTTAACATTTGGAGGGAAAATTCTCTTCTGCAGCACACCCAGTAATAACATTAAGCTAACACCCCTGCTTCAAATTGCCTGCTTTAACTGTTAAACATTCTCCCTGTCACATAAATTTTGATGTGTGCATCCTATACAGTATGTGTTGCAATACCTGTTAAAACATTGTAAGGATAACTAAAAACACCACAGAAGCCACAGCTTGAGTTTCTCTTGGCATTTGTTAAAAAGGGTTAAAGGTTCTTAAGTAGCTCCAAAAACGTTTGGCAAGGTGATGGTTTGGTTTATAATTTATACATTGATAGCAGCTTCCTTTCCCCCTTATTCCTAACTGATTAAAAGCATGTTTAGAAAACATTCACAGTAGCTTAGAACTCACAAGAGTAGTGAAATTACTTCAAATAAGAATGTACAAATAAAGAAACCCTCACAGTCTTAGCCCGAGATATTCTGCAGATCTGTAATAAAGACTATAGCTACCAAAAGGATCATAAATTCTCACATGATAATATGTACTTAATGTCTGCTTGCTAACAGTCCAACAAACAGTTTATAATGCATATATTCAATGGTGCTTTTCTGGTTTACACGTTGGTTTTGAATGGATTTTTAGGGTTTTGCCTGCTTGCTGTTTTTTCCCCAACAGATACCTGGATATGTGCCATAGACATGACACTTGGGTATCAATATGTGATGACTAACCACACATTAGTTTTCCTCTACCATCCTGTTCCCCTGCCTAGAAGTATCTTTTTCAACAATTTTGCTATCAGCAAAATATTTTGCTAGAATTTATTATATACTATTATGACAGGCAGGGCAATATAAAGGTAAATATAAACAGTTTTAATATAAAGGAAAGATATCAACACAGTAAAAATAATTCATTTAAGTGTGAACGAATACATGTCAAAATGTCTTTGAAACATTGCCAGTCACTTTTCCTAGAACAATGGGAGAGTGAATTTATAATGATAGAAAAGAGATTCTCTGACTTGCCTCCCACATTTTATGACAAAACTGGTTTCTAAACTTGTGAGAACATCAGTTTACAGCTGATGTTTATCAAATACCAAAAACATTGCTTCAATTTCTCATTATGAATGTGAGTTTTCCCAGAGTATTTTATCTAAACTTTATCAAGCATGGTAACGGGGGGGGGGGGGGGGGGGGGGGGGAACCCAAAACAAAACCAACACAAAACCCAAAAAAACCCCCAAACATCCCAAACCCCCAAATGCATCTGTCTTAGTCTTCTGTTACAAATTTTGAGTGATTGAATCCAGATTTTTAAATGCTGCTTAAACTGTATTTGCTCATGGCATGCATAGCTAATGCTTTAACAGGAAAAATACATGCCCTTTCTACAAGGTAAAGGATCATAGCTACAGTAGCATTAGCAGGCATCATTAGGACACTGCTAGGTACAGCTGAATAAGCTTTGCCTCTCATGTCATCTATCTTCTAGCTGTTAAAAGTAACATTGTAAACTGTTATGTAGTTGTCGTATCAGGAGGAAGTCTTCTTCTGATTTAATTAAATCTTTCTGTCAACAGCTAAAGACAGGGAATAGAAATAATTAAGCCCATGCAGGTTATTCTCTTCTGCTCTTCAATCATTATTCATGGAGAAAAACTCCAAAGTTTTATCCTTCATTGGGCCTTCTTAGGAGACTATTTTCTCAGGTTCCTACCATTTATTACTGCGTTGATTCATTTTAGCAAGATTGATATCTCTAGAGGGTCATAATTCATTTCTGTTGAACGCCCAAAATGTAGAAGCTGTTTCAGGGAATCCTTACCAGATAGTTATAGATGAACTATCATCTGAAATCAGTGTGATGTATTTAAAGTGGAAGGCAGCTACAACGCACAGGTTTCGGTTAAACAGTTTGGCCGCTGCCCAGCCAGCTGTTCCTCTGGGAGATTTTCACTCGCCCGTGGTACAAACAGGCTGCCCAAGAGCACTCAAGGCCAAATCAAGAACTTGGAAACCCAGTACCCCATTTTAAGGCAGATGCAGCAAAAATGGAGATCAAAAGGCTCTGTCAAGCCTCTGTACACTGCATAAAGGGTTGGGCAACCTCACATGGCATCCAAAGCAGTACAAGGTGCAGTGAGATGCTTTAAAGCTGCCCTGTACATATTAGCTTCCCACTGCCAGCTCACTGGGAAATACCAAGTCTAAAATCCTGGCTTTACTCAGCTCTAGAAGAAATTGCATTTTCCCCCTGGGGATTCACTTCCTCCACCCATTGAAATTAAAAAGAAAATTCACTCCCCAGGCTTGAAGTAGTGGCTTGGCCATCCTCTTTTTATTTAAAAGTTTGTTGCTAGACCACAGCAATGAAATAGGAAAGCAAGTTTAATTTTTTTCTCCACACACTGAAACTGACACTCTTTTTTTCCTCACTTCCATGCCCAAGTACCTGAAAACCAGCCTGTTCTTTGTTTATGGTTGCATGGGAAACAGTATTGCTACACTGTAACAACCTTGTAGCAAAGCTGCAAGGAGACAACTGCAAAGGGAAAGCCAATTCCACTCACATGCTTGCTATGGTACCTGCACTCACAAGATACACAAAATGTGTATTTCAGATCATGCATGGCATGCTGCCAAGAGACATGCCTCCAGGAGTTTTGGCCACTGTCTCACGCGGTGCTCTGGGTGACAGAGGCACAGACTGCCGCCTTCCAAATCCAGGATGGAATAATGGACCTGTTACTTGCATCTACTCGACACTGTACGTGCACAAAATGGATATGATGGATATTCGTTAGCTGTTTTGGATACAGCCTGGAGTGAAAACAGGTGATATCATGTGAATTGCCATTACAAAACACCTGTTCCACAGCCAGATGAAATGGGCTCAGCATTATGTAGCTTGACAAGGACCTGAATTATTTTGTATGCTAGCCGCACAGTTTGCACAGTCAGATTTCATTTCACCTTTGATTTCAGGTCACCTTCCAGCTTAATAATATAATAGACAGGAATAGATTCAGGCTCCTGGGATACACATCACTACTATATCATCCTGGGGCATCTGCTTCTATTTCATTTGTCTCCTCCCTTGGACACACAGATCATAAACACATGTTTCTGCTAATTATATGAAAAGGAACACATTTTCACATCATAACTTGTGTAGCTGAAAATGAGCATTCCTGATTCCTCTGCCAAGCAAGATATTGTTCAGCTGTATCTTTCTTAATGTGCCAAGAAAATACTTGGCTATTTTATAGCACTAAACTATGTGGTTCAGCGAATACACAGAACCCTGCAGTCATAGTTGCTTCCTCTCTACCTGCACAGTTTCTGAATTGGAAGTTTTAAGGCAATACTCAATGGCCCTAATTAGGAGTAAATTGTTTAAAAATCATAGCCTGCAAGATATTTGTGAGCATGAAGCCAAAAACGTGAACTTACGGTACTAAGTGATATTTTGTAGTTTTGTGCAGGTTTTCACCCTGAATTTTATTGAAGTGCTTCAAAAATTGATACCTAAAAGAATTAGGCTTTCTCTTCTAAGAGAGGGAATAAGGGAATAGTATAATGCTAGGAAGCATACATTTAGGAAGAAGTATTGCCCTTCTGAAAAAGTTCAGTTGAGTCCTTTAATTTACCTAGCTCAGAGGCAGCCGAGTAATACTTTTAAGTTGTTTGTAAACAGGAAAAAAAAAAAAAATCAATAAAGGTTTATTTTATGAATGTCTTCCCAAATATTTACAAAATATTCTTTGTCACTGCATTTTATCTGATAGAATATTTCACATGAACAGTGCCAATGTATTCTCTTGCAAAAATTAATCTTACTGTGGACCTGCATAATTATTAACTAGTGTTGCTCATTTTGAATAAATTATTTAAACCCCTTAAATTGTAGAATTGTGAATAAGGGTTAATATCTTTCATGACAGACACCTGTTCCAAAATTCTGAGTAAATATCTTTATTTCATCAACATAGGAATATTTAAAATTTCAAAAGAAGCCTATTTTAGAAAGGTGTTATTGTTTTGTCTTTGTTTGGAAGCAGTTTTAAAGGTATACTGGCATGAAATAGAAATAGCTGACTGAATTTCTCACCTAAATTTTCTGCTAGAAATAAACTTTTATTTAGGGAATTATTGTCAACATCACATGGGTGCAATAAACAAGCCAAACTTCATTTACATTGGTCGTTTTGCACACAGAGAACTGTTATGGAACATGTTTAGAATAATAGTCTACACTTATGCATTCCTTCACTTCTCCAAGAAACTAGAGGAAGTCAGAAATCAGATATTGAGTTTCCCCCACATTTTCTCTTAAAAAAATAACACACTTTGAGCCTATTTTCTCATCAGTTTGATGTCTCACTTGGATCAAGAGTCCAAGCTTTACCCTCTGTCTAGGCATCGTGGCTAGCAGCCTACATCACGATTGCACATCTGACTCTGGGATGTCCCCCTGTTTCCCTTTGTCAGCCATAGAGCAAAGGGATAATCTCAACTTGAACAAACGACTGCACTGAAGTGTATTCACCTCCAAAGTGATGAAATAAAGGTACCTCAAGCAGTACATGCAGACTGTTAAAATCATTCATTAGAATTCTTCTCAGCTGTGCTAATTCAGAGTTTCAGCTACTAATCCAGGTTAGCAGCCCTACATATTTTGGAGGGAGGCAAAAAACAAGATGGCAGCACTCACTAGGCATTTGAGAAACATCACTAGAGGAAGGTATTAGGCAAAGCATAACTTAAATTAATTTTTTGTCGTACACAAACTTGCTTTAATAAACTTTCAACTTGTCAAGATCACAACTGAAACACTTTTAAGATCCAGCACTTCAGTGCAACTAATATTCTTCTTGACGCTTGATATATTATATGAGGAGCTTCAGATGTAAAATGCATTGTAGACAAAAGACTTTCTTCCCTCTTGAAAAAAAAAACCCCTCATAAAATGGTTGAATTTTCACAAAAGTGACAGCCAGAAAGGGACAGGAATGCAAATGGGTTTAGAGGTGTGGGAGCTCCTGAAGGACACAAATATCGAGTTAAGTGGCAGTCTGAAAACATCCTGGACTTACATCCTCCTCTCCAATAAATTCTCATACTTGATTGCACCCTACAGATCACAAGGCCAGCAGAAAGCACAAGGCTTGAGCCAAGTTAAAAACTAAACCAGAGGAAAATACAAGCTATGGACCTGTATCTGAGCTGGATTGCTAAAGGGGTCAGTTCAGGGAAACTTGGTTGAGGTGCATTCCTTTATACCACATTTGAGCTTTGTGGAGAGAAAATAAGCATGGCAAGGTATTCAATTAGCATTTACACTGGTATATATAATAAAAAACAGTAATGCACTGGGTAGCCATAAATGCTAGGAAATAATATTTCCCAGTAAAATAAAACACTCCCTGACACCTAATCCCAAATACATGAATACGGCATTTGGTGGTTGTTTGGTTGTTGCTTTGGTGTTTTTTTTAATTCCTGCCACCAAAGATGAAAGAGCTACCTAGAATCCTCTGTAGTACAGCATAGGCATTCATTGATTCAACCCTTTCTAATCTTCAGTCCCCTGATAATATATTCAGAATTATTTTCCCCGGACTATTTCTAAAAGCCTTGGCTATTCTCAAACTATGCTAATAAATACAGCTGCCTTGCCTCACATCTCCCACCACCTCATTTTGTGCATAATTAACCATGTTGAAGGATCCTCACAGTCCACACATCCCATCCTAGGTCTCATTATCTGTCAACAGATCCAAAGGTGGATCTCTTTAGGAGGTGATTTTTCCCCTTGCCTCTGGTACTAGCACTTGTTGCCACAGCTCTCATGAGAAAATCAGGTAAGCCCCTGGTTCCAAATTGATCTAATTGAGTATCATACATGGCTACCTAATGCACCACTAGCCTTTCTACTTTATATACCAATATAAACATCAGTTTAATAGTCTAACATGCTTATTTACTTTAATCTGATTTACCCAGGCTGACAGGTTTGTGTATGGGGGTGGGTGTGGGGGTTGGCAGTGCAGCTGGCACAGCAGCAGTGGCTGCCAGCAGGTCCCCTAGCTAGGAATACTTAATATCACAAGCTTCAGGATTAATTTTTCTAAAAAGCTAGTAACAATTATAAGAGAACAGAATGCACCCACTTTCCAAAAGAGTAAGTGAAATACAAACCACACTATGCAACTACCTCTTAAAATCACAGTGCAGTTATAACCTTGATATCCAAAACATGTGCTGCAAGTTCTGTTATGTCTCTTTAACCCCTTTCCACATAATGAATGCCATTCTCTGCTGAATTAGCAGTGTCCCTGCTCTTGTCAGGGACACCAAAATCCATTCTGCCCCACTTTAACCGGCCTTTTCTGATCATAAGATCATGCTGACCATAAGGTCATGCAGCCACATGAACTTGGCAATTTTCCCAAGCTACCAGCCCAAGTCCAAAGGCAAGCCAACGTGGGCCTAGCTGTAAGTTACTGGTACAGCATGTTAGTGCTCATGCAAACCCAGCTCGCACTCAGAGTACTTCTGTGACAGGACACTAAATATACTCTGTTGTTGACTACACACCATTTCTGACTTTTCTTGAAACCTTATCCTGCTCCCCATACTTCAAAGAAAGGGACAAATTAGTCCAACCTTTAACTAAGTTCAAAGGCAAAAGAGGAAAAACACCAGCTTCCCTTAATATATTCTAGTTCTAAACATAACTTTTTCCAAGAAGGTATCTAAAGCTGGGGCTCTTGGATGTGACATTGGTCTAGCAGAGTACAGGCATACTTGTTGCATCAGTGTCAGCTTACAGTTGCAATAGTGGAGGGCTGTGACCAAGGGGTGCCGGAGAATAATTAGGCTTTGAAGATCACACAGGTACCTATGGAGAGATCTAACAAAAACCTGTTCATTTCCTTCTCAGATAAAAGGCAAGAAGACTAGGCTCCAAAATCATATTATTAGAGTCAAGCAATGAAAAATACCTATCCTGACTCAAGCATATAACAGTAAATTCAAATAAACTGAGCTTTACAGACAGAGAGCGACAGCCTATTTTCCTCTATTTTGTGGTAACATACTCCCTCCCCTCCCAAGTAATTTTAAAAGTTTTAGTTAAATCAAGCTTTCCTAGATTTAGAGATTTCCTAATAAATAAATAAATACATAAAACTAATCTGTTACCTTGAAAACAAGGCCACACCAAGAGCTACCATCCCATGAAGTAGGATATCATAGCACAGGAACAGACACAAAAGCAGATTCAAAACAACCCCAAACAACAGACCAGGATGAGCCTAAATAGCACCTCAGGGCCATGGGCAGAGAAGGGGGAAATCAGGTGGGGCTGTTCAGGGCCATTAGGACAATCAGCACCCTCGGGGCCCTGACAAACCTGGTTGGCATGATGTGTCAGGTGGGAATTCTCACCAGAACTATAAAAGCTGGAGGAAGTTAAAGCAAGCCCCCCTCTCCCAAGAATAAAGTTAAAGGGCTGTTGTAAAAAAAAAAAAAAATGGTTTTTGAATCTTTGTGTTTGGTCAACTGTACTTTGTGGAGTTGAAGGTATGAAGACTGTTCTTGGTTTCTTTGGGTTCCCCCCTCCCCTGCCAAGTGTCACAGGTACATTTTATGCTGGGATTGTTATAGGCTAGAGTATTCAAAATACATTTGTCTTCTAAGTTTAAAGTTCTTAAAGCCTTTTGCTGAGAGTGTTGCTTCTGCCTATTACTCTTCTTCTGACTTCATTGCTTTGTAGGAAAGGGATGGTTTCCTTTCTACTTGGAACTCACTCTCAATTATCTGTATATAAATGTGTATGTGATAGTATGTAACTGTCAGACAAGATAGGAAATGTTTTACAGTTTCACCAACAAAGACAAATGTTAGTTAAAAAACTTAGTAAAAATAAGGACTCCTTCAAACAAGGGGTTGTTTTAAGTCGTCTCTGCCACTTAGGCTACTTTTCTGTTCTTTACTAATTTAAAAGTTCCTAAAGCAACAAGATTATTAGTGGTACAATATGTACATATATATGCTTGTGTGTTATACATACAAATGTGCCAATACATATGTGAGCAACGTACACTTGAGTAATGCTTTGTGTCATAAAATCATTTTGTTCATTTAGTACATTGTTATTTTAAAGTAATTGTAGTATACGCAGGGGTTAGGAAAAAAAAATTAAAGTGAAGTTCAGGCCTCTGAATTTGTAATAAAACATCAAAATCATAATTACCTGCTCTTAGCTGTTGACACCCATAAAGATATAAAAGTCAATATAAGGAACAGGTGTTCAGGTACTACTCTTAAGCACTGTCAATATGCTTCCAAGTACATTTTTCCACTCAAAACAGTGGAATGTTAGTTATGTCAGCTGCACGGGCTGCTGGCTAGTTCTGCTGCTGTTGAGAGAAGAAATGTGATTTAGCAAAGCATGATGAGCTTCTGTCAGCCTAAATGGAGCTGCCTGTCCATTATGTTGCTGCTTAGAACTTCAGACTAATTTATTTAAAAAAAACTGCAACTTTTTTTTTTTGCAAAAGTAAATTGTTGGCTCTTTGGCTACTTACTCAAGTCGGATGGAGTCCCACTTTGTACCCACAACTAGGAAGGACATAACTGATTATCTAGTGATTTTCCTTTCTTTCTCTCTTTCCCTTTCCCTCATTTTACTGAGATTCAGCAAATAACATATGTTCTTGTATGATAAGAAAATTTTGGGTGATAATCTGCATTACAACCCTTTATGCCTGTGCAACTTTGTTAGACTGAAGAAACACATTTCACAGAGCAAACTAGGAAAATATTGATGTAAAATAGCCTTCTTCTGGTACTATTCCTTAATCTGTCGCTTCCTCTGTCTTAAACGATCCATGCAATATCCTTTTCTTCCCCTCACTTGCTTTAGTTTCCAGCAAGCCTTGAGACTATTATATGTGTGAAAATATTAATATGAACATTTTGCATTGCAATTCAGTAAGCATACTTCCAGTTTTGTGTGCTGTGTCAATGGAAAAAGCCTATAGTTGTCTGGATTTTTTATAAAATCTAAATTTCTTAAGTTGCTTGGATGTGGTTTATGGCTAATGTCATGCTGTAGTGGTAGGCAGGAACTCAGTTCTTACTGTTTGGCTGCAAAATGGCTTTAGAAGGGCACTGACATGTATTTCTGTAATTTCTTGAGAAGGTCACGGCTTAAAAAACAAGCGATGCCACAAAAGCATACCAGCGTTCCCCTTTGGCCTCTGACAGTATTGAAGCTTAGTAAGTTTTAATGTGCCTGGAAAGAATTTTTAACAGTTTGCATTAGAAATAAACACAAGTATGAGGACTGCAGCATATTAAACACTAGGGTATATTTTTATGTTAATAAGTCCTGAGCAGATACTGTTAGCTCTTTCTGTTTCAGTCTAATAAACCTCATTCCATAGAGTGATAGGACGTTCTGAAATTGTGTTTTTTTCCCCGAGTAATCTGAAGAAATGTAAGCAGGTTTCTGCAAATCCTCTGGAGTTCTGTTTCCATGTAGACTATTGCAGGTGTTGTTTCTTTCAGTCCATGGCTTTTAGTACTGCCCCATGACATTCAATAAAGTTATCCAGTAAAAAGGTAATAAAACTGGTATTAACCTCAGAGACCACTGAAGAATAGAGTTAATCAAACAGGGGTCAATGACACTGATTATTTCTCAACGGTTTAACTCGGGATCAAAAGTAATGAAACAAATAGTGATCTGAGTAGGATAGAAAGAACCTGTCTGTGTAATATACTGCAATAGCAAAGGGTTTATGCTGTTTTTTAAAGGTTGAGCTGCCAGTCCCTCAGTGAGCTAGCCAATGCATCTAAAGCATAACTGCTTCTCCTTAGTCCAATATCTAAGGGTTATTTGATGTGATGGTTGGTTACCAGTTATCTGAAATTCAGTGATGAATGTGACAAAGGTCATTTAGATTCTGTTTTAATCTTGCTTGTTTGCATATAAAACGGTTTTGTCCCAGCCAAGTTGCCAGCAAGTTCTGCTGACACTGGAGATAATATTTGTAAATATTTATTGATGTATTTTTGGGTTAACAATGCATCTAATTCACCTTGTTTGATTTTGTTGTTGTTGCATGTCATTTTCAGAAAACATTAGTGTTTACCACAGTTCTGACTATATATATAAATTCTGATTTGATTAATATATGAAAACCCTCCAAAATCTACATGGATTACATTTTATGTATCCACAACTTTTCCAGTACAAATGGTTAGGAATACTCTCTTTGGAAACATTGAATGTTTCACATGGTATTGAAGAGGAAACTAGTTTAAGACAAATGGAAAAGAACCTACAGAGAATATTACTACCTAAAAAGACATAATAATAAAATCATTGTAGCCTTTTTCCCTTGAGGATTGTTTATTGTAAAATAAAAGGGGAACAACCTGACATAAACAGAATGCCAGCTTGTTCCTTGCTTGGAACTCTGCTTTAATTTGCTGTTATCCCAGTGAACTTTGCAGAATACTTGAGCAGACATGAGGCACAGACAGGCACCAGCTGACTCTGCCCCATGCAGAACTGCTCTTAGGGCACAACATTGGGTGTTTGCATTACATATCTCCCAGAACTCATGCAGTGACAGAAATGTGCTTTTGTCTGTCTATGACTTTTTCTGTGGAGCCCTGCTACCTGTAAGAGGTCTTTGAAATACGTGTTATGTTCCCTTCTCCATGCATTCAGTATACGTACACTTCCCAGGTGCTTATATGTACTGTCCAAGAGCTTTCTGATGCACAGCAATACCTTTACCTCCCCACATCTGTGCCAGGAGAGCTTCCTGTTCAGAAGCATTTCTCCAGATATGGTGAGTTTTCTGTGAGGAGTTGGTAGGACCTGAGGCTGTTCTTCAGTCATGATCCAGGCTGTACTGCTAACTACTCTCAGTATAAAGCTGTGCTCCTTCCCCAAGCCCATGAAGAAATTTTTATGGTATTACATGAAGTCTTGGAGGTATTTTTTGTCTACAGAGCCTCTCTGATTGCAGTGGTTTCTCATAAGGATACTGAATTCACCACTCCAGACTAATTCAACTTTGCACGGCCTTGAAAATAAGAAATCATTCTGTTGTACACAAGTGTGGCCAGAAGAATCTCTTTCCTTCCAAACACTCTAAGTAAAGAACATTAATCTACCATCTGCCTTTGGGTACTGATTCTTGTTTATGATCCAGATATAGCAGCAGATTCATTTTTCCCTCAGCTGTAGTATTTTTCTTCTGTGTCCTAGAGCTTCATTGCCATCAGTTGCTTTCTCATGTTTGCACCAACAGTGTGCTTCACTAAAAGAAGTTCCTGTATCCTCCACTGTGCTTTACAGAAATCTATCATGCTGAAGCAGTATAGTCTGAATAATTTCCATTGCAGAGCTTATGCTCTACAGCCACAGTTCTGTTTTCCAGGAAAATGTTAGTCTTTCAGCTTCGTAGAATAGGTCTCTCTTACCAATTGGGTCATTTCTGTAGCTTCATGGTTACTCTGAATTTCCAGATTGTATAGCTCCCAGGTTGGCCATCAACTCCTGCTTGATTCCTATTGCCCTCTAACACAATTCCTAGAGCTGGCAGTCATTTCTTGTTCTTTTTTTAGAGGGAAGGGGGGTATACTACACTCAGAGGCATCAACAGATGAATCTTTCTGCTGCATATGACTACATGGTTGCAAAAGATGTCCTCACTGTGTAAGTCTGATGCACCACACACCACCTGAGCTCCAAGCTTGATCTAAACTGTCTCGATATCTCAATGTCATCTAAATAGCCTTTAGAACTGGCTTTTTTGGTAATTCCACCTGAGATGGATCTACAGGATGTATTTTTTAGACTATGACAATTATAACCTTATAACTTGCCCCAGACAAGAGGTGGGTCAGTGTACTGTCTAAAACTAGCACTGCATGTGTTACCAGCATATGGTGCAGCTATAGTGACTGATGTGTTGTGTGCAGATAAAGCAGGACTGACTTTACATCTTCCTGTTCACTGCTGTCATCTGACACATGGAAGACAATGGAAGATTCTATAGCAGTTCCATACAGTCTGTTGTCCTCAGCATAAATAATGTAGCGGATTCAGATACACAAACAAAAGTCTTGTAGGGCTTTACTCCTATTTTTTTGTGCAAGCATAAACTGCTCAAATCATGACTGATATTTTATTGCCACACCAATTACAGTGAAATAGCAGTTACTCCTTTGAAATGATTCAGCTGGGTGTTGGATTGCAGATTTCAAATCAGGCTGCACTGAATAAGAAAGTCCTTCTAAGAGGGATAGTAGGCTTCCCCACAAAGAAGTTTGCCTCCCACTACTTTCCCAGATGCTAAAAAGCAGCTTAGCAGAAAGCTGCTAGCTACTCCAACATTCATTGAAGAGAAGGTTTCAGAGAAAAAAATTGATTTTGTGAGGTCCAAATAAGAATACTATAAGGAGGTAATAAGCTTTCATGCTTTTTTTAGAATAACAGTGATAAAATAATCAAGTTGCACTTTATGGTCCCTTTGCTTCGCTTTACCTCTTCACAAAATCATTAAAATGAGAAGCTGATGCAAGCAGGCACTACATATGATATCCAGACTGTGCCTAGTGGATAACCCCATCATAGAATCATAGAATGTTTGGCGTTAGAAGGGACATCAAAGACCACCTACTTCCAACCCCCTGGCCATGGACACCTTCCAGGAGACCAGGTTGATCAAAGCCTCATACAGCCTGGCCTTGAACACTTCCAGGGATGGAGCATCTACCACCTCTCCAGGATTTTTGCAGCATCTTGCCACCCTTGCAGTAAAGAATTACTTCCTAATATCTAATCTAGATCTATCCTCTTTCAGTTTAAAACAATTACCCCTTCCTCTATTGATACAGGCCCTAGTAAAAAGTCTGTCCCCGTCTTTCTTATAAGCCCCCTCTATGTATGGAAATGCCATTGTAAGGTCTCCCCAGAGCCTTCTCTTCTTCAAGCTGAACTACCCCAACTCTCTCAGCCTGTCTTCTTAAGAGAGGTGCTCTGATCATCTTCATGGGTCTCCTCTGGACTCACTCCAACAGGTCCATGTTCTTCTTCTGTTGGCAGCCCCAGAGCTGAATGCAGTACGCTAGGTGGGGTCTCATGACAGTGGAGCAGAGGGGAAGAATCACCTCCCTTGACATTCTTACTATGCAGCCCAAGATATGGTTGGCTTTCTGGGCTGCAAGCATACATTGTTGGGTTGTGTTGAGCTTCTCATCCACAAACACCCCCAAATCCTTCTCTTCAGGGCTGCTTTCAATCTGTTCTCTGCCCAGCCTATATTTGTGTTTGAGATTGCCCCAACCCAGGTGCAAGATCTTGCACTTGGCCTTGTTGAACTTCACAAGGTTTGCACAGGCCTACCTCTCAAGCCTCTCAAGATCCCTCTAAATGGCATCCCTTCCCTCTGGTGTGTTGACCACGCTTCACAGCTTGGTTTCATTGGCACATTTGCTGAGGGTGTACTCAGTCTCAAGGTACATGTTGCCAACAGATACGCTGAAAAGTGCCAGCCCCAGTACAGACCCCTGAGGAAGGAACACCACTCATCATCAGTCTTTACTTGGACATACAGCCATTGATCACAACTCTGAGTGTGACCATCCAGCCAATTCCTTATTCGCCAAGTAGTCCATCCATTAAATCCATGTCTCCCCAGTTTTAAGACAAGGACGTCTTGTAGGATGGTAGATGACATCAGTTGCTCTTCCCTCATACACTAGCACTGTAACCCTATTGTAGAAGGCCACCAAATTTGTCAGACGTGATTTGCCCTTAGTGAAGTCATGTTGGCTGTCACCAGTCACCTCCTTATTTTCCATGTGGCTCAGCCTAGTTTCCAGGAGGATCTGCTCCATGATCTTGTCAGGCATAGAGTTGAGACTGACTGGCCTACAGTTTCACGGGTAGTTTGATGCTCTAAGTCACTGCTAAGTAGTAATAGATCCAGTGATCTGGAAGGTAAAACATATTTCAGCTTTTCTTTTATCTAGAAAATTAAACAGGAGGTTAAATGCAAACTGCTGGTCTCTCTTACTGTAAGCATTGATGAGCTGTGTGTCTTGGAAAGATTTTGTATAATGAATCAAGATAACTTCTACCTACCACAGAAAGGACATTTGTGCAAGAAATGCACCTGTGAAATGCCCCAGAATTATCTTTTAGAGAACAAGAAGCTTTTCAAACTGGTGAGGAAATATCCCTTGACACCTCTTCCTAGATATTAAAGACATTGCATTGTTTCTGAAGGCTTGTTTCAAGAGTAATATATGTTGGTTTTGTAGCTTTACTATTATCTATGTTAATTCACTGAGCAGGGCAGTAATAGTTTGTTTTCTGGTGCTCAAAGAGACGGCAAGAAATAGACTACTTTTAACTCTGCTTGGAATAGTAGCAAGGAACAGTGCTTAGGAAGATTACATAGCTACTATTCTTCTAGGATTATTTTGCTATTTTATTTTTTTCAGGTTTATTGTTATGTGCCTTACTTAACATGGCATCACTGAAATGAGAAGCAAATCTGATGAACATTGTGGTAAATTACACAATTAAAACAATACCAGATGCCTAAAGAATGATTTAACAACAAAGTGACTTCACAGTAGTAAAGCAGTAAAACAACTATTTGATCACTGGATAAAAATCCCATCAGTCTATAATTCACTTGGATTTAGCGAGGGGAAAAGTGATCTTTATCCTGAAGTCTTTACTACTGAAAAATGACTTTTTTTCACAGCACACAAGTGACTTGAAATTACAGCTAAGGTTAATCAGAATTATCTTGTCTGGGTCTTTCAGCCCTACTTGAATTACCTACTGACATTTGTTATAACTTGTTTAATGCAGCTTTTGCTTTTATCTATCAATAACTTTTGCTTACATTTGATTGCTGTGGTGCCATTATTTAGTCATATATATTTGGAACAAATAAATATTTAGATGTATTAAATGGAATACACTACATATTTATGTCCTAGTTTAATTATAGCCTATAATGGGCAAGAATACCTCCTTTCTGTTTTCTTCATTCTTCCAGATAGTCTGTTAGCTCAACATGTAATGTGTAGAGAAAAGCCACCTCAGCATTTGAGATATTAGTCATTTGACCTTAAGTTCAGCCTCCTGAACAGAAGACTGAGAGATAACTAGATTGTTTTTGCAAAGGGCCCTGCTCATGGGAACAATACTTGATAGCACTTTTTTCAACCTTGCTGAAAAGAATAGTTAGAACTGCTACTGAAAAGATCAAGTTAGGTAAATTCAACCCAGAGTTAAAATGTGGTTTTCTAGAGCAAAGGTAAGGAAATACTGGCCCAACTTATAAGGCAGATGGCAAGCCTAATCAATACTTAGCATTTCTTCAGAAACATATTTTAAGAGATATCTATGGCCTATTTAGAAGCAAAATGGAGAAGACAAAGGTGGAGAAATAAACTAAATAGGTGCAGGGTTGTGCCTGTCTTTGAAGACAGAGCTGTGAATCCTGTCATGGACTGTTGTTCCTATCCTGGGCCATAAGGAGGAAGGGAAGGTACCTAATAAACATACTGCAACAGACAGTTTGTGCAACAGTTGGGAAAATCTATTTATTTTGACTGCAGCTGCTGACAAATTATGGAAAGTTAGTATTTTGAAGAGAAGTAGGGGTTGTTCTTTGGTTCCAAGAGATTGAATGTTACTCAAAGCTTCAGTCTCAAACTGTCAAAATTATTATTATTATTATTATTTTAGTAGTTTAGTTGTGGCTAACTAGTTTTTTGCCCTTTCCTGCAACATTGTTGTCACAGGGATGCTTAATCAGTCCTTGTCACTTCAGGGCATTGGTGCCTTCATCTGTTTGTTTGCTGGCTGTTGCATTCAGAGATATGCTGTCCACAGGACTAAAGTACCCTAACTCGGGCAACTGGATTCAGATTGGAGTAACTGACTGATTTTGATGTCTCATTAAATATACAAGAAGTCAGACTAGATTATTTGATTGCCTCTGTTAGCTCCAAACATTGTGGAAAATCATGTGTCTTCCCTGTTTGTGTAGTTGTTTGCATGTAGAGGTTTCCCAGGAGAGAGGGGCAAGAATTTTATACTGGACTATAGAATTTGCAAACTAAATCAAAATTATTCTTTTCTGTGGTTTATTTCTCAGTGGAGTTTGCTGAAAGCTTGTTTCACCATCTTATTTTGATTTTTTTTCCTGTGGTTTTAATTATTTACAGACAGTAATTTGTCTGACAAATGTCATAGCATAGACTTGAGATTTTTTTTACTAGTAAGCACGGTATCTGTGGTGTAATGTAGGAATAAAAAAGACAATTTTCCCTTGATCAAATAACCCGCAATGAATAAAATGTCTAACAAATACAGCAGTTAGAAAACAATTAGAAAAGTACCACTGCTTTTACCAGTTGTTTAATTGTTATTAATCTATGAAAGTAACTTTAAGAATGCAGTTTCTTCCAGAAAACCAGTTCTGAAGAACAGCTGAGGGTGACACCCTTAATAGTGGATCAGCAATTAAATGGAAAATATAGCATTCAAACTATAGAACCACTGTTCTACAGTTAACTTCACTGTTACTCTGAAGTCATATGTTAATGTGGCTATCTTATGACTTGCCTGCAGAATTTCAATATTGTTGAATTACAGCTGTTCTGGATTAGACTAAAAATCCATCTACCATAAAAAAACATCTTTCACACTTGTCATGTTAAGAAGGGGTGTTTCCTTGAAACCTTTATATTTGATCAACCTGTCAGTTTCACAAGAAAGATGAGACCTTTGTGTCCAACCAGCCTATCTGCTACCTGTGTTCTGACAGCCCACTGTTTCGGCGGGTGATTCAACTAACCTATTCAGGGACCCCTGCTGACAGAGTCACTGAGTCAAATCCCTTATAACAGCTACTCAAATCTCTGGAGCTTTATACAAAATGAACTTCAGCTGAAGATTTTTATTATACAAAATGCAAGCTTGTAACAGAATAAATTTCAAAGATTGCTGGTGATAAAGCAAAACAAGCTTAAAAAATACACCTAATAAAGCTAGCATGAGTCAGTCACAGAATAAAGTTCTTACCCAGTAGGCATCCCTATGGGAGAGAAGACAGGTTCAGCCAGTCAACTGATCCCAGAAGTTACAATGGAGTCTTCCCTAACGTCTTCCCTCCTTTGCTTACTTTTTATACTTTATAGTATATTGCATATTCATTATCATACACAGGACTGGTTACAAGTTTCTCGCTTCTAAAGCAAATTAGTACGTGTTCTCAGATAGCACTGCTGAAGTTCTTTATTAACTACACATGCTCCTGAAGTGGGGTTTTGCCCTCTTTCGGGGGGGGGGGTATATGAGTTGGAGGTCATGATCTCCCACTACCACTATTATCTTTGTCCTATTTTCAACTAATTTGCTGTTGATATCAGTGGATTGCAACACCTTATCAACTTGTCTTCTCTTGTGGCCAGAACTTTCCTCACTTGAAGGTTTCTTTTTGCGTAACTTACATAATGGTATTCTTTTCACTATCTATTCTTTGTTTCCCCTCCTTCCCAAGGCTGAATCCCTTGATTAGAAGTCCCTTTATTCGTAACAATTTTGAAAAGTGGGTCAGTTTGACCTAAAATTTGTGCACAGATTAGTTTAAAATACAGTTAAAAATTAAATCTGATTTTGGCAATTTGGGAATTTAAACAAGAATTCCCAGCTCTTGGACTTATTTCAGTCAATTTTCTTTAAATTTAGGTGGAGCTTGAGTGACTCTAGTCATACATATTTTTGTTAATGATTTGGTATCATTGCCAGTGAGGTGTGGCAGTACCTTGGAAGTTGGTAACTTTAGGATGGAGATGTGCATTGGTATTACAATGAGATTATTTCATCTGAGGAGAGTAACTTTGCCACAATTGTCGGCTCAGCAGTGGACATCTTCTCGTATATTCTTCATTTGACAGCTGCTATGTGGCTTATCAGCTGTGTGGTACCATCAAGTTCCCATTCCTGCAGGGCGTACAATGTAGCCTGGCTGCAGGTCTCCACTCCGCTCTGCCTGCCTTCCGGTTACTCGTATGAGCATGTGCTGAGATGGCAGGGTGTGCTGCTTAGGGAGCCAGCCACGGTAAAGTAGATTCTGTGCATGCCAACTGAAAGCAATAGCTGTATTTTACCCTAAAAAGCTTTCTATAATACTACTATTAGGTTCCAGTTTTCTCTAATTCACATCCCTCCCCACCACCCCCGCCAAGTAATTTTCCCACAACACTGACATCAAATCAGAAAAGTGTCAGAAAAGTTTGTAGCAACCTTTTCTACAATACCTTTCCAGATTTAGTAATTTGAACATCGTATCAATGTTTTGGCAATTATTAGTCATGAAGACCATTTCGGGTACCAATCTTTAAATATGTGGTTTACTTAATTTTCAGGACTCAGTAAAAATTTCAGAGAAAGTGACAAGTATCTAACCACTTCAAGAATGACTAACAGGGCTTTTCCTTGTTATTTATAAGACTTTTTTCCATAGCATGTCTAAGGTTGGGAAAAAATTAAGAATAGATATTTTAAAAAGATCTATCTTCTACTGCATAACATTGTTTTAGGTTTTCAGTGAAGATGTGAAGGTACATGGAAATGCATTTAAAAATCTTAAATGTGTTATGCTTGTATTAGTGGTAACACCATAGAGGACTTACAGTAATGACTTTCATTAGCTCTTCCAAACATTTTCAACACAAGGCTGATTAGGCCAGCTCTTCAAAATTGACTGCATAAAGATTTTGTTGTGTTGAAGTACTGTTTTTTCTGACAGAATATGCAATTTTTAAAAAGCTGAAAGTCTGTAATTTAGTTGTTTAAATTGAACTTTCACCAGAAGGGTCAGTTTCAGGTCAGAGACATCTCTCACATCACAGCCAGTACTGAGTGGATTAAGGCTGAATTCTATTGAGTAGGTACATTAGCCTCTGAAGGCAGCATATCTCAAGTATTGCCTTAAGTTTGTTCTAGGGAGTAAATATCTATGTGGTTATGGATGTAAGGATGCAGGTAAAGCAGGACCTGCATGCAGAGGCACTAGAATAGCTAGTACATTTTGAAAACTTAGGTGGCTGTTTTGGGCACACACGAGATTTTTAGGAGCAAGCCTATTATGTCTTTTATATCATTGCCAAACATAAGCAAATTTTCCACACTGTAATTTCTAAAGGCCATTAAGGGAAATAAGTTCTTTACCTACTTCAGAATATGTGCTTGACTGCCAAAAGTAGGAGCTGTGTATATGCCAGTTTAATTACAAGGAGCTTTTCCTCTTATCAGTACAGTAAACTGTAATATAAATTAGAACTATATATTTAAAAGCACAGTCAACCAAATAAGCAGTTATAGTTTAGTTCAAATGGATACATAGATGTTCAGATGCTTTTGCTCTATTTTATCACAGTTCTTGATGTTAAAACTTTGCAAACTCATTTTATTTCAAAGAATTCATAGCCAGTGAACATCAAGATGGAGTGCACCCTCAACAAGTTTGCAGACGACACCAAACTGAATGGTGTGGTTGACATCCTTGAGGAATGGAATGGCATCCAGAGGGACCTGGACAAGATTGAGAAGGAGGTCCACATGAAACTTATGAAGTTCAACAAGGCCAAGTGCAAGGTCTTGACCCTGGGTTGGGGAAACCTCTGGTATCAATACAGGCTGAGGGATGAAGGGATTGAGAGAAGCCCTGCAGGGAAGCACTTGCGGGGATGAAAAGCTAGATATGAGCTTGTAGCCCAGAAAGTCAACTGTATCCTGGGCTGCATCAAAATAGCATGGCTGGCAGATTGAGGAAGGTCATTCTGCCTCTGTTCTAGTAAAATCCACCTGGAGTACTGTGTCCAGCTGTGGAGTCCTCAGGACAGGACAAACATGGACCTGTTGGAGCAGGTCCAGAGAGGGGACCACAAAAATGATCAGAGGGATGGAACACCTTTCCTATGAAGAAAGGCTGAGGGAGCTGGGATTCTTCAGCCTGGAGAAAAGGCAGCTCCAGGGAGACCTTATTAAGACCTTTCAATACTTAAAGAGGGCTTATAAGAAAGATGGGGACAGACTTTTTAGTAGGGCCTGTAGCAATAGGGCAAGGTGTATAAAATTACAAATGCCCTAAAAGAGGGTAGATTTAGACTAGATATAAGGAGGAAATTCCTTACTGTGAGGGCGGTGAAACACTGGAACAAGTTGCCTAGAGAGGTGGTACATGCCCCATCCCTGAAAACATAAAAGGTCAGGTTGGATGCGGCTCTGCACAACCTGACCTAGCTGAAGATGTTCCTGCTCGCTGCAAGGGCATTGGACTAGATGACCCTTACAGGTCGTCTCAAACCCAAACAATTCTATGATCCTATGAATTCCATTTGAGTCCCTTGCACCTTTCAGATGAAGCTGTATATAGTTCATGTGGTGATTTCAATTCAAATTCCAACACTTGATAGCAAAAAGACAGGAAAAGGTTTTTTATAGTCTGTACTAGTCAAATGCTTCTCAAAGCCAATTCAAATATTTCCATGCTTCATTTCAGCAAGTAATTCAAACTACTCCACTCCTGTCTTTGTACAGTTGATATTTAGTGGCAGATACGATTGCCTGTGAAAACTACCTCCTTTGCCATATTCAGATAGCAATATAAAGGTTTCCAAAACACATCTAAGAGGTGATGCCTCTTGGATACTACTTAAAATGCAATCATCATGAAATAGGCACTTAGCATCTGGAATGTTCTTTTCCATTTTGAATATTTTAAGAAATATTAGCAAAGAAGAAATTCAGGAAAGAGCAGTTAGAGATGTTTACAGAACAGGCAGGATCAAATTATAATGTACAAAAATGTTTTTAACTTGTTCAAATGAAGAAGCTGTCAGGAAATGTATTTGAAAACTGCAGTGGCGCTATTTGTCCCTTCTAAGCCTGTTCCAATAAATTACTCCTCTTACTGCTGGGAATTTAGGAATGATTCTCAGAACCCTAGTTACTGGCTCTGATAAATCCTGAAAGGAAAGACTTTTCCCAGCTACTGAACTTTGGGACTGTATTAGGAAGGAAAATGAAGCTCTGGAAAAGATACTGATGGAAAGGCTTTCCAGAAAGGACAGGGTGGCACACGGGAACAGGCCTCAGGGCAGGGAAAAGGTAAGTTTGCTTTGAACTTCAGGAGTAAGTGATGTAGTGGATTCCTGTGGCTGCACAGGGCTCCTGGCCAGGAGGTGAGGGTGCCATATTAAGGCCTTATCCTGACACCTACTTGCCCCTCTCTATTTCGGAGAGAAGAGGTTCCTGACATAACCAGAAGGATGACCTGACCTGTTCCACCCTCATCTCTATTCAGGTGGAAGTGGAGGGCTCTGGAAAAGCTTCTTTAAGGCCTGGAGTTCCCCTGGGGATAAAGACATATCTGAAGGACAAACAGTTCTTAGAGCAACAGGGCTTGAGTTGATGATGGTGGCAGAGAATTTCATTGCTGTGTACTTCTGCTACCTCAGAAGTGGTATTTTTGTATCTGGATGGCTGATGAGTCACCTGAAATCAAACTGTTGCAGCAGCTGCAAGAATAAAACATGGCTTGTGAGAGGCTGAAGGAGGAAGGAAGAAGCAGGTACCTTGATCTGTCAGGATGAAAAGTGCTTTTAAACAAGAATCTACAAATTGTGAAAGATCTATATACAAAAAAAAAAAAGCACAACCAAGAAAAAAAAAACCAACCACAAAACTGCTTAGGTTCTACTGACATTAAAATTAGGATAATGGTAAGGAAGAATTATGTGCAATGCAAGGAAAAGATGTCTTAATGTTGATAGCTGGGGAATATAAGATATCACCAAGATAATTGATGTATATTGCATCAAATGATTCACTAAAATAACACTGCACAAAGTATTGAAAATATGCCTGCATTAATGGGAAGATTAAATTAATGATCCAACATCAAGACTTTCTCTACCAAGCTCTTACTGGCATAAACTACTGATATGTCTGTATGCATCGCTGCAAATCATCCAGAGTATCCTTTGCCTAACTAAAATAAGGGGCTCAATGCATCTTATCTGCAATATCTAAAGCGGATTTAGTGGGGCTTCTGAGAATATCTTCTGTTCTGAAAAGCTTGCTTTCTCATTACAAGAAATGTGAACACTTGCCACTAGCCTTCACTACTTGATCCAAATTTTTAAGCTGATTCTTAAACATTTTGATCAAAATAAAGCATGGTTCATACTGTATTGTTACTATGATATTTTAACAAGTACCAGCTTAGTGTTTATTTTTTATTCTGTGTTTCTAAGACTTTTCTTTAGTATCCTGAAATCAGGGTTGAATATGGCTGTTATGAATATATTCTGTGTTTCTAAGACTTTTCTTTAGTATCCTGAAATCAGGGTTGAATATGGCTGTTATGAATATAGGGTTTCTACAGCTGTCCAAGTGAAGTAAAGGACCAATATACTTCCTAGAACTGTGTGGTATTGGGGTGCCATCTGTGCCACAGCCAAAATGGAGATCATAATACATAAATTTTCTTTTAAGTATGAGAAATGTCTGCATCATGCTTCAAGAAGGATTAATCAAAAAGAATTAAGTTAAACAATTTTAACATATGTCAGTCAGTAAAATAACACAAAATAAAATTTCAAGGAAAAAAAAAGCTAGGCATACTTCACTGACACCCACAAACAGAAGGAAAGAGGATAATCAGAATATATAATTAGTAGCAAGAGGAGAGATGCACTCATTACCTTCATGAAATGTAAAAAAAGTCCTGATTAAGATTTATAATCAGTATTTTTCAAACAGAGACCTGAATCCTACTTATTTTATGCAAAAATATTCTGCTTGGTCTTAATTATTCAGTTTGTTCTTGATTCATTTCCATCTTTCTATCAGGAAAACAACTAATGGTTTAAGATGTATTAACATTTTATTGGATTTCTTTTCTATGTCAGTAGTCTCTAGATTTTTCCACAGGGATGTTAGGAAATTGGAAAAGGAAGACTTGACAAGATAATCTTTAAGTAGCATTTAGCAGATAAAGTATTTCTAAACTTTTTAAAAGATCTATTTTATGCTTTAGGGTTTTTTTTTTAAATTTCTTCAAAACTACATCTTCGGTGACCTAATGCCAAATGTAATTATATAGAGAGACTTGATTCTAGAGGAGCTAATTTAAGACAGAGCATTTTAATTTTTGAAAGAAAATTCAGGTAAACTATATTTATTTGTCTTTATTTTCATATTTTTTCTACACTCTACTGGAAAACAAGTTATAAATTGGATTTATTTAATTTAGATATGTTTATTGAGTTCATGTTTCCTTCAGGCAGAATAGTGATTCCAGACTGCAGTGTTCTTTGTGTTAGTGCCATGGCAGTGATGCAAAAGGAGCCATTCAGCTAGGTCTTACCTGCAGATGCACCATTCTTGCTCTTAGGTCAGTCCTATGGCGTCAGTTAAAGGCACCACTTTTGACACCATTCTGCAGTAGCACATGGAAGGACAGACCCCTTGTCCCATAACTGCATTTATTTTCTAGCTTAGCAGAAACTGAACTGTTATTTCAGCATAACAAGGAGCTTAGTTCAAGGCTGGAAAAAATTAAAATAACCAGCAGACTTTCATGGAAGATAGTTTAATCTCTGAAGTTGAAAAATACAATCAAACTATTATTGCTTCAAACAATCATAAAAATCTTGGGATAACCTCATCTTTGGAACTTTTGGAAAACTAGATGATGCCAAGAGGTTTTTATGCAATCACAGAATGATGATTTGCTACAATCAGAATTTAAATGAGGAGTCCCTAAGCTCCGAGTTTAGAACACACTTCAGTCTTATGACCCAAGTAACTACTGTAATTCTATTTCCTATATTCATGGGTAAATATACAAGCTAACTTAATGATAAAATATGTTCAGATGTCAGTATGTTTTGTTCCTTTTTTCTTTCCCACCTAAACTGTTTGTCTTGATTTCAGCTGAGATGATTTTCTTCTTAGTAGCTGGGACAGAGCTGGTTTTTGGATTTAGGATGAAAATAATGTTGACAACACACTGGTGTTTCAGTTAATACTAAGTAGCGCTTACCCTAAGTAAAGGACTTTCCAGTTTTTCATACTTTGCCAGTGAGCAGGTGCACAAGAAGCTGGGAGGGAGCAGGTGCAGGACGGCTGACCCAAACTAGCCAAGGGGGCATTCCATACCATAGATTGTCTTGCTGAATATATAAACTGGGGAGAGCTGGCTGGAAGGGCCCGATCACTGGTCAGGGACTGGTTGGATATCGGTCATGTGGGTGGTGAGCAATTGTATTGTGCATCACTTGTTTTTCTTGGGTTTTATTTCTCTCTCTCTTTTTGTTGTTTCCCTCTTCATTGCAATTATGACAATATTATTATTTTATTATATTTTATTTCAATTATTAACTTGTTCTTATCTCTACCCACAGGTTTTGGCTTTTTCCAGTTCTCCTCCCCATCCCACTTGGGTAGGCATGGGAGTGAGTGAGCAGCTGTGTGGTGCTTAGTTGCCAGCTGGATTTTTAAACCATGATAGTTGGATGAAGTGGCTCACCAGCTCTGGCAACATGAAGAAAATCTCTCTTCCTCCCTATGGATTTGCACCTTGGCTGTGGAAAAACTATCCAATGAGTGGAAAAACCTGTCCCAGGAGCTCCAGCAATTCAAAGAGGTTATGTCCTGCTCCCCAACTATATGGGCAGGTATCTTGGGTATTAACAGCAAGTGTTCTTTTGCCCAAGAGAGAGGATAGAGAAAGTACACACCACGAGATGCACTGTGGTTTTACCAGCAGGACCATACAGAGGACATGAGGAAGTGGGATGGAAAATCTACCTTGACCCTAGAGGCACAGGTACATGAATTACAAGGAAAACCAATCAAAAAATGGGGGTTCTTTGAGGAAAGTTGCTGCTCCATTCTCCAGTGGGCTTTCCACAGACAGAGCAAAAGATCTGATCTTACCCTTGATCTTAATGAAGGAACTTCTGATTCATATTTACAAGAAGTGAGAAGTGAATACTATAACCAGTACTAGAGGGGCCCTCCAGCCATTTGCAGGAAAGGGACAGCCGGATTTACTGGACTATGTGGATTCAATGGCCTGGCACATCAGATCTACAGGAGCATAAGTCTCTAACAGACACCAGTACACAGTGGATGCTGTGTTGGAGGCTGAACTAAGCCTAACTGGGAATAAGTGGCAAAACCATCCCATTGTGGTTAACCCAGAAGCTCCGTGCATACTTGGTATAGACTATGTCAGAAGAGGGTATTTCAAGGATCCAAAAAGGGTACCAGTGGGCTTTGGGTATAGCTGCCTTGGAGAATGAGGAAATTAAACAGCTGTCTACCTTGCCTGGTCTCTTGAAGGACCATTCTCTTGCAGGGTTGCTGAAGGTTGATGAACAGCAGGTACCAATTGCTACCACAACAGTACGCTGGCAGCAATATCACACCAACTGAGACTCCCTGGTTCCCACCCATAAGATGATTCATTGACTGGAGGGCCAAGGAGTGATCAACAGGACGCACTCACCTTTTAATAATCCCATATGGCCAGTGCAAAATTCTGATGGAAAATGGAGACTAGCATGCCTGAATGAAGCCATGCTGCTGCTGAGCAATGCCATACCAGACATGCCAGAACTTCAGTAAGAACTGGAGCCAAACGCAGCCATGTGGTATGATGCTGTTGATATCACAAATGCATTTTTCTCAACGCCTTTGCCAGCAAAATGCAGGCCACAGTTTGTTTTCACTTGGAGTGGCATCCAGTACACCTGGAACTGACTGCCCCAGGGGTGTAAACACAACCCTACCATTTGCCATGGACTGATCCAAATTACAGTCTGATTGTAAGCCCCCTCTATCAAGTGACCTGGAAGAGGAATTTTTTCAAATAGGGCCCTGAGCAGTGACAACCCTTTGAACAAATTAATCATGAGATAGTTCATGCAGTAGCCCTTGGGCCAGTCTGCAGGATAAGATGTAAAAATGTACTCTACACCACAGCCAGGGAGAAGGCCCCACCTGGAGCCTCTGGCAGAAAGCACCAGGGGAGACTCAGGGTCGACCCCTAGGGTTTTGGCGTCAGAGATACAGAGAATCTGAGGCTTGCTATACTCCAATTGAAAATGTTACTGGGAGCTTATGAAGTGGTTCCAGCTGCTTTGGAAGTGATTGGTATGGAAGCACAGCTCCTCCTGGTGCCCCAGTTGCTAGTGCTGGGCTAGATGGAAAAAACTGGCTTCTGGTAACATAAAATTCAGTCTGTCAGGTTCTGAAGGCATTATGTAATTTTATCTGTTATTTGTTTCCATTCATATTATGATGACTGTTAATTATTCCTTTTATAAATTATTTGTTTAACAAATAAAATTGTAATTTTTACTTGTTAAATAAATATGTGCCAGAGTCATTGGTGCAGAATCCACTAAACTCCTGAAGGCACATCTCAGTAGTCCATGCAAAACTGATTTGTTATCCTGTATTTTACATGGAAAATTTACACTATAACTGACCTGTAAATATCTTGCTTTTGATAAATGCTTTAACATACAGTAGAAATTATTTGTAAATTTCAGATTACCTTTGGGTTCAAACTGGACTTTTCCTGGAAGGTAAAAATAAAATAAAAATATCACTTGAAAACTTGTTCCAAACCTGCAGTTCTGGCATAGGGAACCTGGAACTGGAACGTCCAGCAATGTGTCAGCACCAAATCTCCCTTCCTTGGGATCTGTTGTTGTCTAGTTTGCAGATCCAGCTGTAGAGAATTGCAAGACACCTTCCCATTCACCACTCAGTAACCTTTTTCCAGTATCACTGAAAGCAGTTGTCTGAATCAGTTTTACTTAGCCGAACACTGAGATTTCCTCAAGATGGGTGAATATGGTCACCATTTGTCATGGCAGACAGTCAGTGGCTGATGTTTAGAATATTCATTATATACTAATAAAATACAGTGCTGGTTCTGAAAGTTATGTTGTCTTGCCTATTGTAAAGACAACCAGCTTTCCATACAGGAAATTTGGCTTGTATTAATTTCTTTTTCTTCCTTTAAAATGGCCAAAAGAATAGTATGAATAAATGCAGCCAGTCACATGATAAAGTAATTGAAGGTCAGGTGTGATATGTCTGTTGTATCCAGGATGAAGTTTTCCTTATTTTACTGTTGGTGTCATGCCCGTAACAATAAGCAGCTTTACAAATTGACAGATTTATCATCTTGACATGCAATTTTCTGTATGTTTTCCAAAGCTGTGGTTAAGCTGTGAGGACATTTCTATTTGCAAAAATAAACTGATTATGATGACATACATATCATCATTGTATATATACAAATTCTCTGGAATTCTAATCTTGGTCTGTGCTACTGAGGAGACTAGATTTCCTGTGGTTGATAATGCTCAATTGGACAAAAGGCATGGTGACGTATTGATGGTGTTAAAAATACTGTGGTTTAGTTGATCTTTGAACAGAAATGTTGAAGCTTTGATGCATGGAATGTGTTCTCTAGACCATAGTTACAAATTTAAAAGTTGGTAAAAAATTGCACGTGGAAACAACAGAAGCATTCTAAAACTAAGGTCTATGGTAAATGAGAGAAGAGAGGTGAAACAGGGAACTAACTATAACTATGAAAACACAAAGTCAGGTTTGAAAACCAGTGGGTAAACGTAACATAAATTTGCCTTATAGATGCTTGAAGTTGAGTAATTACTTTGAAACAGTGTTATGGGAAACTAAACATTTCACTTTTCAGAAAGGCTGCGATTTCAGGGCAGATTACACTGCATATAGCAAAGTATTAGTCAACACAGAGGAATTGTGACAAGTTTACAACTCCTCAGGTCAGTCTACTCTGAACTAAATTCAGTGAACTAAAGAAGCATTTCATTATAAAGGGGAAACTGGCTTTATGAAAACTATGGACTAGTAAAATAAGTTAATTTGCCTCAGCCAACATCCACAATGGCTGTTTCAGATTATGCTGACTACTTTTCAGTGACACTTGAGGAAATGTCTTTTGTTCTGTATCCCTTTTTTCTTGGGGACTGGGGGGACGACAAAGAAGTCATGTAGACTGAGCCAAGGTCCTGATGAAATTGCAACGGGAAAACTGGGTTGACTTCTCACAATGACAAGAATTCAAGGAAGAAAGCTAAAACATGACAGGGTGTTGTAGGTGCATGAACCCACGAAGAAGGACAGACTCCAAGTGGAGCCATCCATTTCCCCTCATCATCCCTTTTTGAAAAACAGAAGATAAGGAAAGGTGATTCTTTTATCATTAGAAGTTATTTCAATTAGAAGTGGATTTTAAAAAAATGCTATTACAGGTGACTTCTTTGGAAGACATGCAAATACAGTGGCATTCTTATGGAAGGAAGTCCCAACTTTCAAAGAAATTGTGGGCAAGAGTTAACACTGCCTTTTCAACCCCTCAAGTTCTGCTTCGAACTGTGGCTTGAAATAAACGGCTCTGTGGATAACAGAGGCCTCAGTTCTCCTGGGCTGTCAGTCTAGCACCCTTCCCAAGGATAAAATTCACTTGAATAGAAAACAAAAGAAATACAATAGCAGTAAGACCTGATAAAGTGCTAGCTAGCTAAAAGGGAGACCCAGAGGAGTGCAAGTATGATATACCGAGAAAAATATCATTCTCACATGAGTAGAGCATCATGTCAACTCTGTAACTGCCAAGGCAGCAACAAGTTAACAAGTAAGAGCACTTCTAAAGGAATAAAACAAATATCCTAATCTAAGAGACAGTTTCCTTTTTGTTCTTGTTGGTGTAGAAACTTTGATATAAAATTAAGATTCAGAATAGGCTGATGTAGGGTCAGAAGTATTTACTAGCCTAGGTGACTTCTTGTATCTGTACCTGTGGGATGTAGATACAGCTGTAAAACAAAGCTAGAGAAAATTCCAGCTAACTAGAAAAACACTGAGTTGGCTTTATGCATATTATCAGTGGTGGTACAGGAAGGATAAAATCCTTCCAGAAAAGAAATGCATAGTTCAATTAGAAAGTATAGTCAACCTTTTCCTTTGTGTTAAAGTAAATAACATAGGTTACTAACTTGAAGCTAGTTCTCTAATCCAATTGCACTTGTTTTTGTCCAGGCTGCAAAGAGGACTACTTTGCTGAGTTCTGGAGTGCGGCAGGCAGCGGGCCTTCACCTTCTGTTTGCAATTTCTGATGCATCTGCACACTGGTAGGGTTGTAGTTTACTGGCTTGAATACATAGACTGTCATTAATCTGTTAACCTTCAGAGACAAAGCAGAAGTGATCTAATGCTAATGTGTCTGTGAAAGGGTATAAAGGAGCTTAAATTTAGAATCCAAGGTTAATGTCCAGCAAACTGATGAAATACTGACTATCCTTGAAAAGTAATTCACTTAAAGGTTTTTAAGCCCTCAATCCCATCAACGTCTGCCTTATTCAAAACTGATAAAAATGTTGGAAGTGTTCAGTTCATTTAGTATAATAGATACTAGACTTGCACTGATTAAAGAGAGAATAATTTGAAATAAAAGACTTTTTGGTATTGCAGCATTCTAGTCAAAAGAAATTTACACCATTAGTGGATTCACTCCTAAATGGTTGAAAAGCATTGTAAAGATCAAAAAGATGAAATGCCTTACCTGAATGCCATTTAGATTATCTTTCCATTTTCATTTTTCTCTAAACCATGCTGAAATTTACTTTGTTTGGATAGCTATAGCAAATCTTTCATTGCCTTTGTTACTTTTTGTCTTTAGTCAGCACTACTTATCCTTTCTGTTAGTATGACCAGTTTCTTCAAGCCTGATAACAAAAGAAAAAGTTCAACTCTATGAATATAAAAATCTGAATTTAAGTTAATCTATTTAGGGTACCTATTTTAGGCCGCTAAGTTTAAAAAGTGATTTAATCTTTTTCCTTTAGGGCCTAATTTAGATATCAGTTGTTTGCTGGAATTATACTGGCTTCATATCTTTCAAATTAGATCAGAATCAGATTAATCAGCTTTTTAAAAGAGAAGTTGTATTTCCTTGCACAGAGGATTCAAATACACTGCTGTACCAGCACAAATGAAAAATAACTGAATTTTAAAAAGTAGGATTGGAATGACTTAATATTGATATAATGCCTAACATCAAAATTTTTCAGTGACTGGAAATATCTTGAGCAGCAGTTTGGCCTTGTGTTAGCTTATGCCTGCATAGCTTTGTAAGTGTGCTAACACATGACTATACTAGCATTTAAAGGACTACAGCAACACTTACCTTGTTAAGATAAATTTTGCAATGAGGCAAAGGAACAGTAAAGAGGTAGCCTACATATTTCAAGAATTCTTTTCTATTGCTCTTTTTTCTCAGACCAAAAGTAGGGTAAGGTCCTTATTTCTCAAGATCAGCTAAGAGTCTCTCTGTTGAAGGGAGACAGGGTCTTGCATTAAGTCCTGAAAGAGCAAAATTATATGGAAGACCTTCTCAGAACCGCAGGTGGCATTGTACACTTTGTGCTGATGAGTAAAATACGTTGCAGAAGAGATTGGTTTTTTTAATTACATTGAATTTTTATGGGGTTAGAGACACTGGCAACCAGCAGTTTTAAGTTACAGAAAACACACCTTTTGTGTATAAACTGAAAAATTCTTTAAACATTTTTACCCATTTTTAAGAATAATAAATTCTTTATGCCTGGTAGTGAGGCTGAAGAAGTTTTAGTAGGCTACTGATGTAAAATGTTAAGTTTTGATTGTACATTTTGGATGGGACTTTCATATAAGTGTGAGTAACTTGAAAGCCCTCATGACTTCAGTGAAAAAAACCTTCGTCTGCATTTATTAAAAAATGGGATTTTGGTGCTAATTATTAAACATTCATAAGCATTTATTTTTGAAATTGGATGATTTAAGTTATTTAATAGTGTGATTCTAGAAACAGGAAAAAATACATATGGAGAGGAATTTGTAAAATGAGTGGTGTTATGAATTATAAATTAATCCAATCTAATTCCTTCCTAATTTATTTGTCAGAACAGCTGTTTCTATTCTAGAAAGTCATAGTGTTGCATTCCATTTAGGTACACACTCAACACTGACCTTGCAGGTACAGTAGAATTATTGCAGATAGATTGGATTATGCTGTTAGGTTAAGGACTGATTTAAAATGCTGCATTTAAAACTTTGAAGTTTAATTCTCATCAAAGTCAAATGTGACCATAAAGTCATTCACTTCTATGACCATTTTTTCCACTTTAAACTCTCCTTTTTTTCACCATGATAACCAAAAGTTAATTCACTTAAGTGTCGTTTAGATTTGCCAGCTGAGTGTGTTATAGAAAGGGGGATTGCTATACTTCTGTGAAATAAATAAGCTTTGGATAACAAAAAGACCAGTTTCCATATCTATGAGACGTGAGGCACCAAAACAAGCTAAACTGTAGGAAAATCCTGACTATTTATACACAACGTGTATACATGTATATATCTCTCTTATGTGACTCCTTCCTTGCAGCCTCAGTGTTTGGCAAGATAAATTTGATGGTATATTTTTGGAATACATGATTTCCCTCTCAGCTCTGACCAATAAAGCTTCCAGAGATATGATGGTTTGAGATTTGAGCTAAAATGTCCTGTCTTTTAGTAAGGGTTAGTGGGGTGCTACGTAGTTCATAAATACAGATATATTATTATTTTTGGTTCATGTGTCCTTGTACACTTCACTGTGCATCAGTAAGCACACAATGACTCTTCCCTTTGCATAAAGTTATTTCAGCTTGAGAGCATGGGACTTCTGAAAATTATCACTCTTTAAGATAGAGAGGTTAACCAGACACTTGATAGATGAGAGGGAAAAGAATGAAAGGGGCACTTTTTTTTTTTTTTTTTAATTTAGAAGAAAACTGGTCTGAGCCAAAGCTTCATACAGTCAGTAGTCACAGTCAGTTCCACTAAATAAGAACTTAAATTTGGGCACGCATGGTTTCTAGAGAATCAAGAATTTGTTGTTCCTTTAAGTTGTCAGTGTTTCTGTAGTGGCATATGCATTTTTGGTCTCCATGTGCACTGCTTTGTCAGAGACAATGCTCAGCTGACAGTTGTCCTAGAAAGTTATCAAGTGTTTACATGTACAACTGGAACATAAAGGTCTTCATCTTTCTTGAAGACAAGCTGGTTGAATTAATGGTAGTGCTCCAGTTTTCTCTGTTCTACTGCCAGATTCAGTACCCAAAATGATCTGAAGATAGCTTGAAACACTTGATTACAATTTTCATTATTATGTGCTGTTTCCCTGTGGCTTATTCTATGTGGCAAATAGAGAAGTTACTGTTGGGTGTATAAACATCGTTAGTTATTTGTAACAAAAAAACCCCAAACAATGTCGATGGAGAAAAAATTGTTACATAGTTTGATATATTCATAGTAATGTCTCTAATAGCAATTCTGATAGTGGTGAATGACAGTTATTAGGCCTTAGTGAATATCCAGAAATAGCTGATATCTAATGGATGAAGACTAATTAATTTGATTATGGTGCCAGGCTGTATAAAGAAAAATTTTTTGAGATGTTTAGACTGATTAAGAAAAATTAACATGATAATTCAAGTCAATGTGCTACACATATATCAATATTTCTTTGGCATTTAATCATAAAATTCCACTTAAAAAAGCTGTAAGTGTATATCATGCTACTGTTACAGTCAAGGCCCATTTAAAAAAGTGTAAGTGAAACAGGTGTTGTCTACTGTAGACACAAAAATGGTGAGGTTTTCATCAACTGGTTCTTCCACTATAGGCATTATTTTTATTCTGCAGCTATTTAGCAATTCCTTGAACAGCCTGAAATGGTATGACATCTAGTTTTTAAGTCCCTTTATTTGCCTGTGTTCTGGGTGACCTTTGCATTCAAGCAGTTGAAATTCAAATTAGGTCGACACTAGCAATTTTGGAAGGGGAAAAGCCACCCAGCATGAACTTACTTTTAACAGTTCTGCTTTTTCTTAATCTAGTATTAGTCAAGCTTTCCAGACTAAAAATGTAGTTAATGCTTGCTTTTGTGAAGCTTATAACATTAATATTGATACTAATATTAAAGTTACTGAGATGCTTTTCATAGGTAAGTCTAACCAATGCAATCATCCTTATTAAGGTTCAAGTACTACATGTAAGAATGTGCTTTAAAACCAAAGGGCACAGATGACAGAAGTTGTACACTCTATTTGATTCATCCTTAAAAGGGGCAGAACCACTAGAAAGGAAAGAAAACACTTCAAGAAATACAACTTTTTTGGTGTTCACATTGCAGGAACACATCCCCCAAAATTTATACCTCCACACTTGTCTGTTTTTCACTGTGGCACCAGAGTTTCTCTCTACATAGCACTACCTGACTGCTCACAATCACAAATCAAACTATTTCATAATACTTGCCACTAAAAGCCTGTGAGAAACATTTTCTCAAAGACTAGTATTTTAAAAAGCTGTGATGTTGCTATGCAAGTTTCTATCTTTTAATTGCAGTATGAAAAATACACCCCACAGCTAAAGTATCTAATTATTACACTGCTGTGCTTTAGTCAGGTCTTATTTATTTCTTCAGCTGATCTTGCAGCAATTAGCACATCAGACAAAATGAAGTGATTTTTGTGGTCCATGGAAAATAGTCATGTCACATGGTCTCAATCAGTAAAGGGCTGTTAAGATGGAGATGGCAGTCCACTGAGGTAGGCCTGTAGTGAAAGCAGGAAAATATTCAAGTCATTTTCTTACTTTGTAAGATTGACTTGATTGTTCTCTTTTGTTCAAAAAACTGGTGCAGGCAATGACATTTTCTTTAAGATATCAGATATGCAGTGTATTTAATGCATTTTTCATTTCTCTATTTGTAATAGAAAAATATTGCCTTCCATTTTTTCAGACTCTTAGCCTTAATATATTCTATTGAATATATTCTTCCATTTGAAGACTGTATATAGTTCTCTTATCTCAATATTCAGGTCTCTATCTGTCTACAGTAATCTTCGTCAACTTTAACTTAAAATTTAACATTGTCCACATCAAGCACTTCACAATATACTATTATGACAAATTGCAGTTTCCTCAGAACTGATAATATACAACAGCAGTTCACTTCCTAAGCTTACTTTGGAATAGTTATCTTTTCATTATGGAACTTGATTATATGCAGACACTCAAGTTAATGTTCCTTTCCTCTATCAGATTTTTTTGGAAAAAAACACAGGTTCTGGTATTGCTTATATTTAGAGCCTAGCCTAAGGCTGAACACCATTGTGACAGTCAGTGCATTAGCACTAGGGTAAAAAATACATGTTTCAAGGAAAATAAGATTAAATGGATTAAAAAAAAAGAAACCACAGGTGTTATATCTACATGATCAAGATATAATTCCCTCTTAATGCATATTTTGATGTCCCTTGCATGAAATAACTAACTACACAACATGTGCTGTCATGCTAGAATAGTCTGTAATGTTTTTCCAAGTGAGGTTCATCTAATCTAATTTTACTTTTAGTGACTCCATTTCTGCTTTCTCATTCCCTTAGAACAGAAAGGATTAGGCACATCTGGGGCATGGTTCTTCTCATTTGAAAACAGACTTCTAAAATGTTATTGGAATTATTCCCTAAATGTAATTTTTCTTATGTTTCTAAAAAAAAACCCAACAATCAAAACCAAACCCCTTCACGCTGCCTGACTTGCAAGGGGGACATCTACACCATGGATATTTCATTATTCATCTTTATCATCTCAGGTTAAATACCAGAACTAACCTAAACTGTTTCTATTCTGTGAAGAGATGACAACTGGAGCATGTCAGGCAATGGATATAGTTTGGTCCAAGTAAACCCCCTCTACTGAGCACAGCAGAACCTTCTTTGAGGCTGAACAGAATGATGTCTGAGAGAAAGCCTAGTAGCAGTTTTAATGTAGAATTTACTATGTAACAATACCAAGAAAGAAATTAGTGGGGTAGGAAGACAGTTTTGAAACCCAGCTTTCTCCATGGAGGTACTAAGAGATACAGGAAAAAGATGTCTTTGTGTTTAGAGTCTGGAGAACAGGACAATGTCTCCCCCTTTTCCAGAGCTTCATGGCTTTTAATACACCTAGAATTTAGAACAATCGTCAGTCCTTCCTTGCTTTTTTGCACACTGGCTAATGTAATAATTACACCTAAAGATAGAAATCTACTAATGTGGAAAAAAATGCTCAAGTTAAATGCCAGAACTAACCTTAATTTGGCTACCTTGTAGGTGTTCATTATTATATAATCTCAGATTATATGCTTATAATCCAGTTTTCTGAAGGAACCTGTAATTTATATAAGGGAGACTGTACTCATTGAATAAGCAAATATTAAATGTAGTCCTCTAATCTCAACATCTGAATCCTTCACTCATTCTAATTCTCAATCCTAGTTACCATCTAATGGAACATTTCAATTATTGCTTATTCCAATTCTAGAGGTTTATACAGAATAACAAACTTGCAACATTTCCAGCTACTCTATATTAAATTTCTTTGGATGTTCCTGTGAGTACTACAGTAGTAACTCAAATATGACCTATCCTTCAAAAGTAATAGGCAACAACAAAATCTGCAGGGAAAAAAACCTTGTGAAACACACGCTTATCAGACTTAATAAATGTCATAAATTTTGGAAAACCTGCATGAAGCATGCTCCTTGCAAATTTAGAACAGGGATCTTGTCAAACAACAGGAGAATATATGTGCTGCTCATCTATTTTTCCTTTGAAAGAACCCGTAAAAATGTGTGAACAAAATTTAGTTTGAACAAGCAAAAACTTCACACATTGTTTCTTGACAGTTTTGTTTTACAGAATAAATACCTTCATTGCCTTCTTTTTCACTCCTTTGAGGCCAGTCAAACATAATTTCTGCGAAGTTCTTCCTTCAAATGCATTGTTAATCTGACTAATAAGCATTTACATTCCCGGTTAATTGAAGTTACAATCTTTGTTACAGATAAGCGTTCTCCTTTCACTTAAAGTGATGCACAATAGGGCTAAGACCTCAGCTTCAGTGTACTTCAATGCATCTGTATTCTCTATCCTCCTTTGACTGGTTTCCTGGGACTATCAGTTCTCTCAAAGAGAAAGGGTTCTCCCAGATTAAGTCTTAACCAAGCTTCCCTGTCAACCCAGTGTCCACTGCCAAATTTTGTACAACCATGAGGAAAAGTTTGTTAGCTTCTGTAGAAAAAAGAATGAGAATTACTGCCCAGAGTTATAAAGCTTCCTTTTAATTTCATTGGTTTTCTTCTTTGTGAAGAAAAGTGTCCTGTGAACAGAGATATTTCTGTTAGGAATACATGTGACTGAATATACAAATCCATTTTCACAGGTGATACTTGAGTCTGCTCATTATAACCAGTTTTGTCAGTAAAATTTAAGCGGTTTGCTTAATCTACAGAAAAGGAGAACAAAACCATTAGTAATTTAAAATTGGTTTTAAATACATTTACTCTCTCCTTACTTATCTATATGTTATCTCCTTACTTATCTATATGTTTTTCTCTATATTACTTGGATATACTTTGGCAAAAAAGTAAAAGTAAAATATTGATTGTGAGACTGAAAGAGGATAACTAAAAATACTAAGTAGATGCAAGGAAATTTGAAATTTAAAGGAGAGGGAATTCTCATCAAATGGAACAAAAATGTTTGAATTTGGATTTGGCAGGCTATTTTTCTACATACATTAAGGTTTTTATGCCACCCTCACGCCCTCTCCATGCATTTACACAAAGATATGGTTTCTGGAATAACGTCATGAGTGACTTCAGACTAAAGCACCAAATTTTTTTTTTGTTGTCACTTTTGATTCATTTCAGGCAAACTTCTTTACCCTTCCCAACACTGGAAAAGATACCTTCCTTACCTTTTCTGACATGTTCTTCCTACATGCAGGAAGAGTCTCCATGAAAGCTGGCTGAGTCCTGTGAATTTGGATTTTAAAGTTTTCTTACAAAAAAAAAAAAAAAAATTAATCTTATTGGTAATAGAATGAAGTTTTGGTTTTGAAATTTGAAAAATTTAAAAAGGGTAAAGCTTTGAATGTTTTCACTTAATCTAAGGTATTCTTACCTTATTTATTCTTTTAAAGATTTTTCCTGTGTGAAGAATTTTGAAAAGTTGAAGAATCTTAGAAAACTAGAGATTAAAAATAAAAAAACAACAGAGAAGAAATTCAATTTAGTCAAACTGAATCAATTTAATCAAATAGGACATAGGCAAGAAGAGGAAAACCAAACATGAACACTTTTTAAAACCTGAAATAAGAAACAATTTCTGGTTTGGAAGTGTTTAATGTAAAGTTTATTTTGAAAAAAATTATAGGTATCTAATTGCATTTATATATGACTTCACTAAGTGGTTTTCACAAAGCTAAGGACATATGAAGAGGTACAACTTTCTCATATAAAATATTTAATCCAACTCTCACCAGCTGTAGAGTATTTGTGGCTTAAGGTGGCTACCAGTTCTGTCATAATGTCAGGCTACTTCAACAATATTTACATGCTGCTTATTAAAAATTGAGAGTTCATTCAGTTTATAAATCTTTGAAAAAAAGTCAGTTTGAGTTACAAGTCTCACTGAAATTCTACTTTCATTTTCAACGTGTAGCTTCTGTATTTTCTTTGAACTAAGAGCTACGCATTCAGAAACCAGTAGAATGGCATCATAGAGCAATATATTGATATCGAGTAGCTCACAAAATATGTTCGCTGGTTGGGCTTTTGTGACAAAACCTAGTCACAGTTTAAAAGACATTTGCACTAGGAGGGTGTAACAAATGTTGCCTACTCCAGCCTAAAATGAAGAATGTCACATGGGGAAGGTATAATCCTGATGGCAGCAATGTGTTGCCATTGGGTCAGCAATATCCTTTGCAGAGTCAGAAGCTGGTTTAGCAAGCTGTGCATCTAGAAAGCTCCTTTTGCTGCAATGGGTGGGAGCAGAGTATGTCTAATTAACTAAGAATTTACTTATCAAAAGATATGGTAAATAAAGTACTACATGATTATATGATAACACATTTGCTTCTCTGTCTGATCACCACCTGCTTAGAGCAGGATGGTGCAGATAAATTATTTTTGTTCATGAATGTTCTTAGGAAAGAGAGATATTGCTCACTGAACCATTTTTCATTTTATTCCTGTAACCAAGTTGCTATTACTTCTAATGGCAAATATCAAACTCTTTTGGATGCACTGAATGCTAAAAAAAGTTACCAAAGCTGGAAAACTCATAGAATCATTGAATCATTTAGGCTGGAAAAGACCTTTAAGATCATAAACTCCAACCTTTAGCTCGTAACATTAACTCTTAATGTTATTTTGTACAATCATATTTTCTCATGGTTTTAGGCTCCTTCGCAATAGAAACACAGAAAATCAGTAACAATTCAAATTCCAAAGTCTTCCTATTACTCCTTATATATGTATAAAAGGTTCATGTAATATGTCCTAATGTGTCTGCTGTGGGTGAAAGCTTTTCTATTATTCTGATGTAATTTCTCCAGAGAAAAATACTCAGTTTGGTTCTTTTCCTATTTGTTGTGTCACACAACCCTGGAATCACACACAGTCCTTGATTCTGTACTTTAAGTGATGCAACATTGCTAGAAGTGATTTCTGCATTTAATTTACTTAAGATCTTGCTATTATAATCCCTATAATTATTCCTGAACATCAGATGATAAAAGCTAGGTTGCATTAGTCAGTCCTGGTGTATGGAGTAATGTGACATCTAGCTTGGCAGTATCAGTGCATCTGAGAGCTCAGGGCAATGAGCAAATAAGCTGAGACTGTATCTGATGTCTGGGTATGGTTCTGCTCCCCTTGTACTACTGAAATACAATGATGGAGCTTTATAACTGCTCTTTCCATCAGGACATGGTTTTTCACAGTGCTTAATGAGATACGGACACTAAAGTATTTTGCTTGTTCTATTTAGTTTTGTATGATGTAGAGCAAGTATTTATATTTGATATGTTTTTGACAAGTTTTGCCTTAAACTTGTTCAGTATTGTTTAATACTAAGTGTGGTTGAGGTAGGTGCAGTTTTAGACCGTGGCATAATGTACTACCTGGGTTAGAATAGTTACATAGTTGCAAGTGGTGTTTGATACAAAATAGGGATGATAGTTGTTTATGCCCCTCTATCTTCTATCAGAAGATAATTGCTTCATCACACTTTAAATGCCTGGACAGGTCAATGGTTGTTATATATAATGCGAATTTATTAAATATTAACATATGGTTAGTAATGCAATTGAATTCCCTGCTGTAAGCCAGAAAGGGAGGAGGAAGGGGGAAGTAAAGAAAGACGGTGAAAAGATCAACAGTGAATATAGAATACGGTGAGAGAATTAACTTTTTTCCTTTAATAGCTGAGCACGCATTTTTTGTTGAGTGTTGAAGATTTGACAGAAAGCTTGTTTTTGCAGATTGGAAGTGCTGCTTCCCAAATGTTGGGAGAATGCCTGGATTGACCTCAGTCTTTGGGTATCATTACATTTTCATATGACTCAAAATGCTTAGACAGTTCTTCAGAATGGAATGTATAGGTAATATTCTCTTTGCCTTACTTACTATAACAAAATATGTCAAAACAATGATGTGGTGGTTAGACTGTGCAGAGGAGAGAGCCAATCGTACACACACTTTTATTCTGACTTAGAAGAAATCATTTAACGTTTTTGAGCTTCTGAGTCTACCTCTAGAAGACTGCAGATGTCCATGGTCCTATAGGACACTTCAAAACACACTTTTTCTGTATTGACATTTGATAAGAGTTTTGTAAATGTTAGCAAATGCTTTTGATAAATGTGACACAGCATTTTGTGCCCATACTACATTTTAATTTTCTGTGAGCTGCCACATCAGTGGTAGAGCCTAAGTAAAACTGATGCATGTTTGAAAGCCACCATCTTGGCTGGTACCAGACATTGAATTATGGACTTTTTTCAGGAGTAAAAGTATCATTTCCAACAACTTTAACTAAAAAGCTAGGCTTTTGTGCTGAAAGTTTGATAGGATTGCATTATAATGTTTTGACCAGACATACATGATAACACATAATTAGAGCTAAGCAATTTAATTTTGTTTCATCTCTGGTATAGTATGTTCCATTGAAAAGTGTAGTTAAATTTGTTTTGAAGCAACTAGCAAATTTGGACTGAGATGCTGACTAATTATATCTAAATAAAATCTGTGGAGAACAGGCTCCTGAAGATTAAACTAGGTAACTTCACAAGGTCCTTCCAGCTTCAGTGATCCTGTGATTCTGTGAATTGGACAATTATTTTATTTAATGACTTGTTTAAATTGGACATCTACAATACTGATAAGTGCAACACTAGGAAGGAAGGATCAGGGCTTGATTTGTTGCAGTCCATTGTGGTTCTAAGATCACATATTCACAATGGTGTCTTTCTAAGGTGAAGCTTGTGCCAGCTTCTTGGCCCAGGTGTGCACACACATTGTGAATGCCTGAAGCAGTAATGGCTGGAGGACACTGCATCTGCATTACAATAGGTTCAGTCTAGATGATGCTCTAGCACACAACTTTCACCTGAGTTTTACTAAGAGGGAAATTTGATGAGACTTAGTGTTGCACTCAAGTGCATACTGTCAGACTCCAGCTATCGTTCACAGAGAAATCTGCACCAAAAAGAATGGCCTTGCACACCAAGTTGCCAATGCAGGCAAGTGTAGGCCCAAGATCAGTGTGCCACTGTATCAAATACAGGTTTGAATCTGCATGTAGGCCCATGTCTTTGATCACAAGTTACAGAATTCTGAGTAAGCTTTGCACTGTTTATTGATCTTTCTTTTTTGTACGATGTTCTTAAATAGTCACTCAAAAAAGCACAAGAATACAAATAGTTATGGTCTGAAGCTAGAACTTGGTTGTCAGTTCATGGGAGAATTTCTGGGTCCAATTAAATTTTATTTTACACCAAATGGGTCAATGTTAATATGTGGCATTTTTTTCCCCAGTAGATTGCCAGTCCTCCCCCTCTCTTACTCCCTTTCTCTCTATTATTCTCAAGTGCCCAGTATTCCTTTATGTTCAAAATTTCCTATGAAGGTAAGACATGGGCATGCAAATATCCTGAGATGGATGAGGAATAGGATCCATGGTGTCTCACTTTGGGTTTAACCCCTGCTAGATAATTCACTGTTTCCCCCTTAACATCTTTTGTGAAAATAGCCCTGCATTCTTATGCTTTAATTACAACCCACACCAAAACATGTAGCTGCTGTGCAAATAGGAGATGTCACCAGGTTTATTTTGGATTTTTTACTTTCTATAGTTAAGTTGTCAAACAAAAACTGCTCAATAAATGTCTGCTGGAACTAACCAGCACCAGTACCAGTGTGTACGATGTAGTCTAACAATGAATCTTATTACAGGACATATAATACAGTAGTTGCTCTCAGCTCTTCCACAGTTGGAGGAATGTGAGAAAAATTTGTGTGTTACTGGCTAAGGTCTCCTTGCTACAGACTGGATTGTACTGCTATGCTCAAATCCTTGCTTCTAGCCTGCCTTCTCTAACCCAGGATTGCTACCGCTCATTGTTACTTTGTTCTGTTCCCCTTTTTCCTTGGGCAACAGATTCCTCTTACAGCCAGCTGTAGTCATGGCAAGACTAAGTTTTTAAGGTCTGTTGGTATTATTTATATTAATTTTGGGAGAATGTGGAAAAATATCTGGTTGCCTATGGTTTGAGCTGACAAGTTTGGTTGAGCGCACCCCACTTGCAGTGCACTTCCACCTCTCTATATGAGGCCAGTGATTGGGAACCACTGGCATTGGCAATATATTTGCATATATATTGTCCAGTCTTCTGTACTAATTTATAGTATGTGCCATATAATGTATATTTAGGCCCTGCAGAGCCTCAACAATCAAACTGGTAATCCAACTATCACAACAGAGATGTGAGGCTACTTTAGACTGCAGTTGGCTGCCTTCTGCAGAGAACAATCTGTCTCAATGGGTCTAATCTGAGTAAAACATTGTTAGCAGAGTTCCTATGATTTTAATTTTATTTTGTAAGTCAGTCCAGCTGTAATTTTACATAGGGTTTTTTTTTAAGCCATAGTTTGAGCACTAGTTGCTCAAATCGCAGATTCCTTATTCTGTCTGTAAACATGGAATGACACTTACAATATACCAGTTAATGTATACAATTTGTTTTTAAATGTTTAGCTACCATTAGCTATGTACTTAAAATATATTGTTCAATGCATAAAGGTAACTGTTGTAGAACTAATTTTGTGCTCATCATATGTGTCTCCAATAATGGAGTACAGGTAGGAGCAATGTTTACCATTGGGCAACTTACAGAATCATTAAAGGCATCATTCAGGATATGACTTATGAAGGGGACAAGTTCATCAGGCAGATTTTTCATTTTCTCCTGCTTCAGGTCTTATTGTTTTGCAATGTATTATAAAGGCTAAGAGAATTTATTCGCATACTGTGCTTTACACATGAGATCTGTAATTATTTAGGTGTGATTGTGTCAACTTGATTTGTACTGATAGTACATTATGCTAACAGTAGTTCTGTTAGAACAGAATGGGTGAAGATGACAGAATGAAATCCTTGCTGTGTGCCTGAATTCTGCAATCATGGCAATAAGCATGTGAAAATTAATACAAACATTGAGTTGCTTGCTTATGGAAACTACTCCTGGAGTAGCTTCACAGGTGTTTTTTCCTGCTAAAGCTTCACAGAGGGTAGGGTTAACCTTCTGCACAGCTGAGGGCTTGCTTCACTTAGAAGAAGCGGTATGGAGGCAGGGCAGCCCCCCGTGTGTCTGAACATTTCGTACTGTCTTGCATAAGACTGAAATTATGGGCAGAAGTATTTGTGTTCTCAGTGCTATCAAGCCTCATGTCATTCTCTCATCTCCCTTTCTATTGCACCAAAATGAAATCCTTTATGTATTGCTGTGCTCTTTCAGTGTATCCAAATTAGTCTCAAAACAACTATCATGAAAACAGGGAGAATGACATATAGCACGTGCAACTGCTAGTCAGGAAACAAAAATGTTCTGCATTTTCAGATCTCTGAAGAGTAATAACTGTCACTTGGAACACAGATAATATTTATAGTGACATAATACCAGGTCAAACTGTCCTAATTTTTTTTGTTTTGTTTTTAAATTGACACGTACTGTATCCTTTTCAGCAAGCAAATGCACATCTTTGTTTTCCTCCCCTCCATTGTATTTTTGTGTGACAGTCTTGTTGCAGTTCTGATTCAAGACACAAAAGCTCTTTTCCTGAGTCAAAAAATATTGCAACAATCATCTGGTTAGAAATAGGAGGGGCTGAAAGGCACACTGTTAATGCTTACTTCTACTCTAACTTCTGTTTGTTCCTGGTACCTCATATGTCAAAATTTCCCTGATTCCATTTCAAAGGTTTTACATCATGAAACAACCTCACAATCAATTTATAGAGCAGATATGGACCTCAGACTTGGATAATGCATCTCTGCTATTTTAGACTCTTTGAATCTTCATTAGTGACCTGGAAACCTCAGAAAAATAGGCCACTTGATCAATGAGAGCTGAGATAACCATTATCAAGATGGAAAATTTCCATCAAGAGCTCTTCAAGTAGCTTTTTGTTAATTGCTTTCTCGCCAAAATCAGGAAAAGGAAGTTAATTTACACAGAAATGGCAAATAAATGGAAATAAGGAAGTTTGCACGAAACTTGTGAAAGTTATGTACGCTTTTGTTGAAAAGATTTGAAAAGAGAATATTGTACTATTGTCTCAATTAATTCATTAATCCCTAGTCACCATCTAATACAAATATGCAGGTCCGCTATGAAAAAAATCTCATTGCTTTTTGGGGCAAATGTAGGAGTAGCTACTGTTAGAGAAGTCAAGTTGTTCTTTATTCCATTTATTCATGTTGATTTTAGGGGTTAAGAACCTGCTCATTTGAAGCTATTATGCTGAATGAGTTCACATTAGCTTCTCAGATACAATATTTTTTTTCAAAGAAACTGATTAGATGACCTTGATATTCTACCTTGTGCTAAACTGCACATGTTATAATTGTGAGGATAATTGGCTGTATATGCTCACTTTACAGTAGACATACAATAGCAGATGGTGTCTTGATATCTTATTTTTCAAAAATACAGTAGACTACATTCACTAGTATGCTATAGAGTATCATCACAAATAATTGCCACTAAAGGAGCTGACAAATTAAGAACATATATTATGAAATGCAATTCCATAGAATTTGAAATGGTTCCTACCTATTCAGAGAGAACTTGTAAAGTGCTGCAAAGTGCTTTGAAATACAAGATGTTGCATATTAATAATTGTTCTTACAATATGTTTCTGTGCCTATTACTAGACCATATTTTTCCTGTAACTTGCCTGTGTGATATTCATCTCACAATGCACCTTTATTTCTAGGGCTCTCAGTTGGAGGGTTTAAATCATTCTTTAGGTTTGTTTATTTGGCTTTGCCTTTTAATTGTATGCTCTTATATTTAATTAAACTTTTTGTGACATCTGCTCCAGAAGTGCTATGTTATGATTCATACATTTATGAATTATAAATATTTTGTTCCAGCAAAAACCAACACACATAACTGCCAACATATACACATAACTAAGAGAATCACAAAATGCCTCAAGTTGAAAGTGTATACAATTTGGTTTTAAATGTAATTCTTTTCCAGACTTTGTGAAAGAAAGTGGTGGAAAATGGCGGACCTATTTCTTATTAATTAATTCTCATTATATCACTCAAGTTATGTTAACATTAATATATTAACTACTTTAAGACCTGGTTCATTGTTCCACTCTGGATCATGTAGAAATATAATTTCCTCCCTCAAGTGGGCTAGAGATAAACTTTTTGCAAATGATAGTGATTGAATTGTTTGATTTCCAGATGTCTGAGTATCGTTTATCCGCGCCAGTGACTGAAATGAGGGCTATAGCACTGCTTTCCGGGACTTGAAAGCTTACAGGTAGCTTCATATCTTGCACTTATGTGGCAGCTTGTGATACTTGCCTTCTTTCCCTGATTTTCCTGTGAAGTTCCAGACAGGCATGAACAACCATGAAGACAGACAATGCTTGCATTGTCCTATGTAATCTGGATTTAACATTTATAACACTTCACATGTCAACATCAGCTGGTATGCCCATAGGTAAGAAAATCAGGTAACAGAATCTGAACACTTAAAAGACTATTGTGCTTGACGTGGGTCTTCAGCTCACTTTTGGCTGTTCACCTGCTTAAGAAGACTTTCAATGCTATCATAAATGGAGGATCACACCTGTATTCTCTGGCAGCAGCTTCTCCTGACTGCTAAAGCACATCTCGCAGACATAGAGCTGAAGTTTTTATGTGTACCAATCACTTGCTACAATGACAACTGGTTTTGAATAGTTTTAGAGTCTTCAGTGTCATATCTGACCAAAGCTTATAAAGACAGGTACAAGAATAGTTTAATTCTCCTCTAACAAAAAAGTTTGTACTTAATTTTCCTGTTTTATATAAGACATATTTGAATGTTCTAATCACTGCTCAGCTCATCAGCAGATAGAGTTTTATCTTCAGGATTCCCTAGTTTTAAACTCATGCTATCATACTTAACATTACAAATGTTCTAATTTTGATGGTTGACATTCAACATTTATTTGCAAAAACTTTTTTCTAGACCAAGAAGTAGAATACTTCATAAAGCACACAGACACAGATCAAAAAGGATTCTATTTGTGAAACCCTCAAACGCCTCTGGCAAACAAAGGCAGGCCTAGTGAAAAATGCAAGAACTAGGCAAACATAGTAGCTGGATGTCCAATGTGTCTATTCAGTTGTATTTGGTTTGCATTGCAAGGTTTTGGGGGGGGGGGGGGCTACAGGGGAGGCTTCTGGGAGAAGCTGCTGGAAGCTTCCCCCATGTCTGACAGAGCCAATGTCAGCTGATTCCAAGATGAACCCACCACTGGCCAAGGTCGAGTTAATCAATGACAGTGGTAGGACCTCTGGGGTAACATATTTAAGAAGGGAAAAAAACCTGCTGTATAACAGTAGTCGGGAGAGAGGAGCGAGGCTATGTGAGAGCAACAACTCTGCAGACACCAAGGTCAGTGAAGAAGGAGGGGCAGGAGGTGCTCCAGGTGCTGAAGCAGAGATTTCCCTGCAGCTCATGGTGAAGACCATGGTGAGGCAGGTTGTCCCTCTGCAGCCCATGGAGGATAACGGTGGAGCAGAACTCCACCTGGGGCCCATGGAGGACCCCACACCAGAGCAGGTGGATGCACCTGAAGGAGGCTGTGACCGCATGGGCAGCCTATGCTAGAGCAGGCTCCTGGCAGAACCTGTGGACCTACAGAGAGAGGAACCCATGCTGGGGCAGGTTTGCTGGAAGGGCTTGTGACCCTGCAGGGGACCCTCACTGGAACAGTCTGTTCCTGAAGGACTGCACCCCGTGGAAGGGACCCACACTGGAGAAGCTTGTGAAAAACTGTAACCCGTAGGTAGGATTTACATTGGAGAAGTTCATGGATGACTGTCTCCCATCGGAGGGACCCCATGCTGGAGCAGAGGAAGAGTGTGAGTTTTCCCCATGAGCAGGACGGAGCAGCAGAGACAACATGTGATAAAATGACCATAACTCCCATTCCCCGTCCCACTGTGCTGCTGAGGGTGAGAAGGTAGAGAAATCAGGAATGAAGTTGAGCTGGGAAGAATGAAGGGTTTTTTAAGTGTTGGTTTTGTTTCTCATTACCTTACTCTGATTTAAATGGTAATAAATTAAAACTAATTTACCAAAGTTGAGTCTGTTTTGCCTGTAATGGTAATGGTTGAGTGACGTCCCTGTCCTTACCTTGATCAATGAGCTTTTTTGTTATATTTTCTTTCCCTTGTATAAAGTGGCTCTGGTGGGCACCTGGCGCCCAGCCAAGGTCAACCCCTTACATCAGTAAACACCTGCATTTGTTCCTTGAAATTGTCCAGTATCCCCCTGAATCCATGTAAATGCTTAGCAACTTCGGCATGCTTTGGTATAGGATTCTGAACTTTTCAATCCTGTGGTAAGTCACCTCCTGTTGTGTGTTTTGGAATTGTCTCCCACTAGCCTCAACGGATACATTTTAGTTCCTGCACTGCAAAATGTGATTCCCCTCTCATTCTTATCTCATCTTCCCCTGCCCTTTATGCTATATAGATCTTTAGTATATCTCAGCCTTGGTCATCTCTTTTCCAAACTGCATAATGCTAGCTAGTTCAGCCAATCATTCTATAGAAGTCGTACCACATTCACAATAATCAATATAACTAAATTTACTCTGTAAATTTATAGACAAAGTAAATTCTTGGGGTTTATTCTTATAAAAGGAGGAGAATGTGTTCAAAGAGAAATGGGATTGAAATACAATCAAGAAATTATTTCCAGGAAAGGAAACAAAATCCAGGGTTAAAATCCACCCATGTGCCTCATCTAATAATAATGGAGTCTTAAATCTTAATCTAACTTTTAATTACGTATTTAATGATTCAGTGTAATTATTTTAATATATTCATATTCATTATATCATAGAATGTACTAATTCAAGTCAGATCCATTGACTAGCCAAATACTTAGGTTCATAGAATCACTCAGGTTGGAAAGAACATCAGGGTGCCCCTAGTCCAACCTAGGGCTCAAAGTAAGACCAGCTCTGAGATCAGACCAAGTTGCTCACACCTTTGTTCAGTTTGGTCTACAAAACTTCCAGGGATGTAGACTGCACAACTTCCCTGGGCAATCTGTGCTTGACTGTCCTTATGGGGAAAGTTTTTTTCTGTCTGAACCCGAAATGAAACTCTTTTAGATAGACAAAAAATTACTATTTTTTTTTTTTCTGAACTTACTGAACAAGAACCTATCCAAGACCAGAGCACACACTAACAAGTGGGCAGATCTATCGCTGAACTCACATGTCATTTTGAGATAGAAACCAAAAGCAAACCACATGTGCCAAACGAGCTGGCTTACATACAATGTATTTTTTAGTACCCTGGAAGTAGATGAAGTCTGCATGCATGCCTTACCAACTTTCCAAAAAATAAGTTTAACAATAATGGAGTGTAATATGTGAATTACTATATATATTAAATGAATCTCCAATGATTCCTGGGACTGATAAAGCAAAATCTTTATGGTCACTAAAAAAGTAAAAAGTTGACATTCAGAAAGCTCAACAAATTTTCTCATGGTTAAAGTTCCATGCTATTTTACACCTCTGCAAAATTCAAAAGTTTGCTTATTCATGTTCCAGGGAGATATAACTTGAACCACTCTTAGGAGGGGCAACTAAGGTGACTGAGAAGGTAAAGCTTATTTCAGAAAAGACAACTAGTAGAGCTTGGCTTGTTTACTCTAGAAAAATTATAACTGAGAAGGAACTGATTGCTGTCCACCAATTCATCAGGAGAACAAACATAGAGAAGAAAAGAGCTACTGAATTTAAAGAAGAAATTTTACATTGGCATAAGAACAAACTGTGTGTGAATAAATTTAGAATTGAAATCAGAAGTTTTTAAATCATCATAAGCATAGCTTTCTTGAACGGATTTCCATCTAGAAATAGTAGAGGCAAAGACCAAGTAATTTTGAAAAAGATTATAATAGTTTATGAAGGATTGGCTTGTGACTGCAGATGAGTAGATCTGGTAAAAGGTTTCCTGTTTGATATTCTTAGTCAAGAGACCTTTTTCCAAGGGCCTTAAAGCCTAAATCTCAGGAACACTAAAAAAAGTTCAAATTAATTTACTTTTGTTCTTCTGAGAGCAGTTCCTTCATCTGTAAAATAGATGTGCTATTTAAGTTGAACAAACAATTGCAACCCTTAGGATCATTTAAAAATACCATTTAAAATTAAGAACACATCCTGAGATTTTTTTGAAGTAACAAAGATATGTCAGATATCCAAGGTTAATTAACCTGTAATAGAAATAGGCAGCTAAATTGATGAGAATTTTTTAACATCTTATAATGCAGAGGTAATCTGAATTATGGCATAACCTTCTCTCCACAGGGGCTTTTCAGGTACTTTCTACTGTGCATAAATAAATTTTGCCAGCATAGTACACCATTTGGGAGCACACAGTAGCTATTTATTAATTAATACTCACAGGGAGTAGTTAGTGATACCATACTACCGGGTTAAACATTTGTAAGTTCCTAACTCAGGTATGTCATGAGTATCTGCTGGTAAGGCAGTCATCAGACATGAGGTCAAAGGGTGTTCTCAGTCGCTCAAAATGTTGCTGCACTACTGTTTCCAAATGAATGATTTTTCCCTAGGCTTTTATATTATTTCATATTGATACTTTTCTCTCAAGTCTTTGAGTTACTAACTATTGCCATGTCTGCTTCTGTCTTTGTTCTTTCTTACCTTGCATAGAATTAAATTTTGTTCCCTCTTACATCTTTACGAGCCAAGGTAAGAAAGCTGTGTTTTAAAAAGGCAGGCTTTGGATCACAAACAGCTGAATCCCCAGGCTGAGTTATGGCAGTATTATCTCTGATCAACACTTTGCGGTCTGTAGATCCAGCACTAAGTATAAGGAACTGCCCTCCTCCATAATCTGTAGTACTACGCAGGTCTGAGAATGCTCAGGGTAAAATCTAATTCTTTTACTCTGCCTCCTTCACTGCAATTGTAATTCACACACTAAAGAAATTGAAGCTTTTCATTACTTCATTGTAGTTTTGCTGTATAAGTAGATTCTATTATGAGCATATGTTACGAGTAGAAATGTATCTAACAGGAGTTATGCTTAATTCCCAATATACAAATATGGCACATATACGGCACGTATGTGATTGAATAATAAGCTGCCAGGGAAAAGTAGAAGATGCATTTGCATCATTAAAAAAACCCCAAAACCAACTGGAGTTAAAAGCTTACTTTAATCTGAAAAGAGCCATCTAGCCAAAAACATTTTTCTAAAATGGACCATTTCATTATTTAGCAGACATTTTTCAGTTTGACAATAGCAATCAGTGTTTACAGAGCAATGATGTCTGTACACTTAGCTTCAAAGTTTTTTTGTGATGATTGCTCCTTCCAATCTGTGGACATTTGGAAAGAAATTTAAGTGCTAGAAGATCTGACAGCAGACTATTTGGCCTTGGACTTGGGCTTGTTTTCTAGAAACAGGCAGCTTGGAGTTTAGGCAGAAATAATATTATTTTAGCTTTTGTTCTGCCTTGGTTTTGGTAAAGTTGCCATTTGACTTAACATCCCTCCTTCTTCTTTGTAAATGACCCAAATGGGGGGGTTGTTATTCCAACTGGGAGTGTAAAACCTCTTTGTTGAGGTTAGACTTTTGAAGTTTGCATACTCATCAATAAAAAATGTACTACATTTTGGGTTGACATAATTCTGTTTGCTGTGCATTAAAAATAGAACAATAACGGTTAGGCAAAAATTCTGAGCTTTTAAATATAAAGTACAGTTTTATTAGTAAAGTATCAACTGATCCACAGGCTCACATAATAAGCAGTGCTTGCCTACTCTTGCTTGCCAGTATGAAGTGTTGTAGTAATATATATTCTAAATGTTATATGTTCTTACGCAAATAGGAAATCCCTAAAAATATTGTAAGGACAGTTATTGTAAATGACAGATTCTTTGGATGAACCATTCTCAAATGTTCTAAGTAGAAAAGTCTGGTCAAATTAATTTACCTTTTACATGTGGCTTATAACCACTAAAAGAGACCATCACATATTAACTTGTATGCTCTTCTATTGCAAATTATCATAAGCAATGATTTCCCTCCTTGGTCTTCCCTCTGATTATCTGGTAGATTTATGCTGAACTCATTGCTATGTTTCAGGTTAATGTCAGGTTACTCAATGAATCAAAGAGCTTTGCAAGAGTTTTCTCCAGTCATGACATCAACAGTTCTTTCCTTCATTTATATCACAGTAATTTATTTCACTGTTTTCAAATTTCCTAAAACTTTGCACAAATAAGGTAACTGGAACTATTTGAATAGCGACAAATTGGCATAAACCAATTTATTTAAAGGGAAACTATTATTCTGATCTACGTAATTATGTATCCTTACATACTTGTAAATACAAATTCAATATATGTAAAATACTTATGTTGCCATATTATCCATTTTTCTAGTTTGCCTCTTATTCTGAAAAAGCAGTTAATACATTTTTGACAGTAATAATGCTTGCCAGATATTTCTAAGTTCAGAAGAATTTCTTCCTCAAAAAAAGAAAAAAAGACTTGAGATCTTCATAGTAATTTCTTTTAATTCTTGCTCTAGCAGAATCCACAAAATAGAATCCACCCAAGTTTCTTGTAACTCTGTAGGAAATCCACTTCCAAAGAACATGCTTTTGTGATGTGAACGCTAGGATATAATGTACCTCTTCAACTCTATAAAATGTTGTCCTTCATAAGGACTCCTTATTTCGATCTGATAAAAATCTATGATCATTCTACATTTCAATGCAAGAAACTAGTTTCCAGAGATTTCATTAAAAAGATTAAATGTTTCAGTCTGCCTTAAGTAGATACTTTTGCATAAGCACTGTTTTTCTCCTCCTTGGAAAATACTTATTTATTGAAGGTGTTTATTTTTCCAAAATTTACAGCAGTCTCTACTGGCACTAAGTAGTCTTGCAGCATTTGCTGTTCAAAACTGACATTCTCTTTTGTCCTCAGGACAAGTGCCATTTTCTCAACAGGTGTATTAACGCTTGAAGAATGTCAAAAGACACTTAATGAGAAACTGCATGTCTGAGAAAGGATGCTGTATTTCCAAACATGATTGAAAGCTCCCCCCAAAGTTTGTCCCTGATATCTCATTTCCCTGCCATTCTCACAACTTCACATTAGTCACACACTGCTAGACACAAACATATTCATCAAACAGAATATTTAAAGCTATTATACAGCAGTTTACATTGGCCAAACTTGTCATAAACTTCAGATATTTTTCCAGCTTCTCATTAAAACGAAACAAATAGTAGCAAGGCTTACTGGAACTATAGCCGTAGAAAGCAATCTTGCATACTCAATGCAAAAGCTGAGAGGATTACAGCTAACTGCTGTAGCAGCAGAGCTGGAATAGTTAAAATTACAGACAGGTTGTACTCCGTTCTGACCAATGCTATCTTGCTACACTTTCCCTGTCCATCCCCTGTCTGTCCTCTGACCCCCTTACATCTTCAGTCCCAGTATGAAAATCCCAGTATGAACAGCAATGCCCTCCAGAGGCAGAGGTGAGCAGGCAAGACTTGATCCAACCTTTGCTGTTTCTGACACACAGCCTCCATCACTACTACCTCTTCTTTTCCCTTTCTTTTAAAGCCATCACTTACTCTGATACTGTGGCTAGCATCTGGCAGGTGCTACCCTTGTCATGGAACATTTTCCACACAGTAGCAGAACCTGGAGTCCCTCACCTTCTAGGTTGAATGGTGTGCTGGTGATAGGAGTAAAGGTGAAAGCAGTAAAAAATTAACTTGTCCTGTTCTGTTTTTTTATACAGAGACCAAGGTACTTGTACACTCTGACAATTGCTGCTAAAGCAAGTTCTCTATCCTAAAGCAAGTCTACTCCACAAAAGACAATGCTGAGCCAGCATGTCTAGGATCAGAAATAATGGATTTATTATATCGGCAACTATACACTTTATCTTTCTCCACTGCTGGTCAGCAATTGTAGTAGGCATTTCGTTGAAAAATTCCATTGTTTTAAATACAAAAGTTGAAGGAATTTTGGAGAGGAACTACATCACCTTAAACATACATGCAAAGAGCAACTTGGCACATATAGCAGTTATTGCTGCCAATGCAATTTATAGCCAAAATTTCTTAAAAACAAGTAGCTATTTCATTTAGTGATGACAGTCCAAAATATACCCACTGGTTACCTTTAAAGTTCAATTCCAATTATAACCCCTTTACTTTGCAATGAAAGCAGGAACAAGCAGCTGGCTCACTGAACACTCATATAGGACATCAAAGGACCAAGGCATCTGCAGCTGCTTCAGAACTTTTTGATGTCGCATAACTAGACTATAATAAAGCACCTTCTGCTTATACACTTGTCTTTTAGTATGTGATATACCTTGTCTCAAGTTAACAACTACTTTCCACAGAATGTTTCAAATTGACGTGGGAAGTATGTGATGATATCCCATGATGTACTTTTACTTTGAGGGACAGGGGCCCAATCTGCATAAGTGGGAAGAGTGATTATGAATCATTTCAATGCCAGCTGGTGATAAAGTGCTTGTAAGTAGATTACTTTATTCAGAAGACAGTAGGAAAAGGTCTATCCCCAGACTACTAAATTTGCTTCTAATACACCAAATTCTAATGGGCTTGCCATTAATCTACCTTAATTTTTTGATCAACTTGTTACTAGCTATTAAAATTGAGATTATTTTGTTTCTACTTTTTGTGAGCCTGCAGTGAGCATGCAGAAGATGGCATGACCATTTGGTGTTCACTTCCATGTTATGCTCTGTATTTCCTTTAATATTACCAGTACAGAATCTCAGCTTTTACTCTTGGGTGTAATGGTAGAAGCAAAAGTGAGTAAACTTCCATGGTCTCACATATATATGTGATTGAGACTCCCTTTTTGCTGAAAAAATGGGTGAACTCTATTATCTGTCTGTTACCTTTTCCTATACTATTGATTCTTGCATTTATTTTCCACTTGCATAGGCATGAGATACTGAGACTGGCTGGTTCACCTAGTCATTCAGTAAATCTGTGGCAGAGTGGAAAACAGAGTCCAACAGCACTCTTCTCTAACTCCTACTTAAAGTTAATTGACCTAATGTAGAGCTTATGACTGAACTGAGTAGAATCCCCCTCTCTTTTTTCTAAGGGAATTATAGTGGCAAATGAAACAAAAGAATGTCCCAAAGAATTGGAGCCCATTCTTGCTGTTTGTTTTCTAACTACCTATTAATGTTCATAAAATAAAAATGGGCATGAACAATGTAATTAAAAATAATGGTATGTTAATCTTCTATCCCTAAGCTCCCATTTAATTGCTTTAAGGGTGATGTGTTTGGTTCTGATACTTATTTACTAAGGATGATTACTTAGCCGCTTACCGTATTAATATTGACAGATGTCCCAGAGAGATAATACGTGAAAGCGTATCAGTAGTTTGCAGTCATTTAATGTTAGCATATAATGCTACTTAATACATGTTGACTTCCACATTTAGTTTCTCTGGTGAACCAAAGAACAGCATGAATGACTTTTACAGAGTTTTTTTCATCACATAAATGTAAAGGGACATGGAAATAAACTTGCTCTCCAAAATGACAAAATTAATGTTTTATTCCACTAATGGAGGGAAAAAATATAACATTAAAGGCTAGTTTATCAGGTGCGTTTATAAAATTGATGACTACAGGTGGTTTTGGAAAAGCTTTTGAACACTATGATAGGAATTATCCTCTTAAAAGCTGGATAATATTCAGAGAATTAGGGGGATACAAGTTTTTCAAGAAAAATTCCCTCCTAAAACTTTATGAGGAAAAGAAAGAAACAAAGACTGATGAACTAATTCGTTTCACCCCTACAGAGAGTGTTGCATTCTTCCATGATATAGTCTGAAGCATTTCCTGGTACAGATATGAAAATACTGAGTGATTAAACTCTACAATAGCCCTTGACTGGTTCTCTCACTCTCAAATGTGTGAAGAATTTTCAATACTTATTTTGACTTTTAAGGAAATGTAAATATTAATAGTAGTAGTTAAAAAAAAAAAAAGGAAGGACTGTTTAATGATTTTTGAGGACTGTGGAACAGTATTAAAACATATATTGTACAGGTGCATGTTTCTGCCACACAGTTCATCTGACATGCAGTAACTAATCAGTATGAATATATGAATATAATACCTGTCTTAACACTACTCTTAGCAGCATTTTTCATATAGTAATAGCTAAATTAAAAGGAAGTATCCTGAAAACTATACAGGAGCTTGATATTTATATGTCTTCTTTAATTCATATCCAATTTGAAAAATGTAGCCAATAATGTTTAAAGAAATCAGCTTACTGTCTGATTGGTGGTGTCTCTGATATACTTTTATTTCAGTGCCTGTCAAATTTTAGTCAGGGAATGCAGAAAAATATTAAATATATACATGTATCACTAAAAACACAGACAAAATACTCTGTCCATTGGTAGTGATAGTAGTTGACATTATTATTCAGGATTAGAGAATGAATTTGCTTTTTCTTTCTTAACACATATGCCTGTTGTGTTTCATGTCATCTCCAGTTTGGTCAACATACTCCCATTGCCTTTTAGAAGAGCATAGACTGTCTCAGCAGGTAGAGGCTACTCTGTTTTACTGTATGTTCCTTATAAGTTAAAGAATTGCCATACCTGGATAGTAAATAATAGTCTGGCTTTATTCACTACAGTTCTTCATCTGTTGCTACAAAATCAACAGTGACTCAGGAGCAGCCATGAGTCACTGCAATTCTCTTAAGAAATCTTTATCAAATGAAATAATACATTGAACCACATATCAAACTGTGAATGAACAGTGTGGGGTAAATGCACTAAAGAAGTTAAGGAAATACACTGAAGAAGTAGAGAAAACGGCAAGAAGGCGTGCTTTGGAACAAGTTGGTATGTGAACAAGTTGTTCAGCAAATGGAGCCTTTTGTTTTATTTGCACATCAAGTACCAGAGAGGATTGGACCCCTAACCCAGTAAGCATAGACAGGAGTACTGACTGGGAGAATTCAGTTACAGTGAGGAATAGTTTGATGGTTTATTATTGCACAAGAGGAAAATCTATGAAATAATTACAGATTTTATTCACTAATTCAAAATATAATCTGATTTAAACCAATCCCAGAAGAAAAACTGTGACTGTTCATTATGATGATAACTGGGAAATAGGTACATGCTTCAAGCTAAGTGTTCCTTTCCCATATAAACTCCCTGTGTCTGTCAGCACTTTTGAGCACCTTTGTTTATCAGAAGCAAGAGAAAGAAATGACAATTCTAGAGACAAGGTACAAACACAGATATCCTCATAACACCCTGTTGTTATCCTTCAGATGAGAAGTTCTGAAAACAAAAAACCCAAAAGAACAAACAAGACCCCAGAGGGAGGACTCCTTTAGCTGCACTTTTCCAGCTGAGAAAAGTGAAGGCAGCTGACTTTCTCATGAAGAGGTTGCCCAGGGATTAGGGTGCTTTTCAGTGAGAAACTTAAGTGAGCTTATAGCGGTACTGATCACTAGGGTTGCTCTTAGCTGGGTGGCAGTTTTAAAATCACAAAAAACTTAATTTCTCTGTAGAAACTGGTATTTTTAACAAGGTGACCTTCTGTTTTATGCTGTGATAAAGGAACATACATGTACAAATTGTGTACAGAGCTAAAGAAAAAAAACATGGAAGCTAAGATCTATAGTTAGAATTCTCATGATTGACTTCTCTATTTCTCTATCCAGGAATAGGCCAATAGACTGTGAACACGGTGATTAAAAAAAGGAGACAATTTATAATTATGGGTATCAGCATGCACATTCAATTTTGCCTGTTCCACTTCTGTTAAGATGTTCAGCCTGGGGATTCTGTATTCACCATCACCACACACGGATAACTGCACATTTCGGAAAATATCCAAATACCATTTTTGTTATGGTGTGATGGTTACATCACTTAGTGACCTGTAGAAAGACTTACAATTTTAACATGATTGACAGAGAGCCCCAGAAGTCTTGGCCTAAACCAGGAGTCCTCAAACTACAGCCCGCGGGCTGGATATGTCCCCCCAGGGTCCTCAGTCCACCGGGGGTTGGGAGGGGGAACCAAGCAGCCGCAGATGGCTGCCTGCCACTTCATCCGTGTGCCGGCCGCCTGCTTAAAAAGTTTGAGTACCCCTGGAATAAACAAACTGTCTGGGTAAGGCTGAGTTCAAATAGTAATGGTGGGATTTACTTCCTGTGTAAAGAGAAGAAAGAAAAAAAAAAACGGAAGTGTGGGATAAAGTTGGTTTTACACTTATTCCTGATATTTGGAGACCAAATATGTCTGGTTTAAGGTTTTATGTTGGATAGCTTTCTGAAAATAAAAAGAAATATAGGGAATGCTTGAAAGTGTTTCTCATGTAACTAATAAACTTAACAGAAATGATTCTAAGTTTGGGAGCAAAGTAACCATAGGCTCTGGGAAGATGGCTACCAACTGACAATAAAATTATTAACTTAAGCTGCCCTTTGTGTCAATTGCTGTTTGAAAATGAAAACTAATCTCAGTCAACAACAGTCAGATACTTCTCTGAAAGAGGTGGCTTTAAGTGTATTTTTCATGCAAGGTATGGAAGTGACTGGAGCTTGCAGGTGTATTGCATTAAATTAGATCAATATCAATGCAAACAATTCTGTAAGATTAGTGTTTGTTAAAAAATTGAGTTTTAGCTCCTTTTTCACTTTTCTTCCCCACTTTGAACAGGAAAAGGCAACATAAGAAAGAAATGTTTCAATTTCCTCAAGTGTTACATATGACTGTGACAATCCTGAAGATTAACTTCTCTTTCAATGTTCCTCAGTGCCAGCCATGAAGAAACACTCAATCAGAAGTGCCACAGTATTTTTTATAAAGAAGCTGGAAGGTTCTGATCATGTTAAAGCTAGTCAGGCTGGCAAGAACAGACTTGGTGTGAAGATACCTCCTCTGCTCATTTGTGTTTTTTTCAGAATTAAATATTGACTTTTAAAAGGTTTAATTTCCACAGTTATTTTACCCTTTTTACCAAAGCATAATTATCCATACAACAGGAAGAAATGAGGAGAAGGTAAGAAAAATAGTACATAGGCAACCAATACCTCCCTTCATATTACTTGATTCTTTCCCTTTTCCTTTTTTCTTTTCCTCTTCTTTCAAGAAAGCAGACACTGACAGGTTCCAGATTCTCAACATTTCAGATGGATAAGAAAAAAATCCTCACCATCAAAAAAACAGTAGGAGAAAATTAGTTCAGTGTAGTTCTATACAATTTTTTAAAGACCAGTACTGCAGAAATATAATGATTTTTTTTTTTTAATTATACAATTTACAAATACTACATGGACAGGATGAACATCGCCCCCCCCCCGACAACTAAAGGTTTCAGTCAGGCCTAAAGCACCTGTTTAAAGCTCTGTATGCAGTTCAGTAAAGCATCTGAATATGTACTTAATTATTTATTTTCAATATTTGTTCTGCCTTCATAGAGGCATATTTAGTTTGATTTGTGAAATGTGTTGCTTGCTGGATGACTGAACTCAATAAGGAAAAAAAAAGCATGAATATTACACATTGCACCTAGGGTAAAAAAAGGCTGAAACCCCTTTTATAGAAAATTGACTTTTAATATATCTCTCTATATATACCATGCAGTGATAAATCTTCTAATTTTGCTAATGACTATTAGAAATACTAATTAGTAACATTATCCCGAGGACTTAGTTACCACTCTTGACCATATTAGTTTGATTATTAGATATAGCAAAGAGGCTGTGCTTGTAGAAAATCTCCTCATTACCTTAGAAAAAAACTCAACATAAGTGTGTGTTTGTGGCCCTGACAAAACATCTGAGGCTACACTACAGGAGTAAATAGTTATTATGAACACCATTTTTCTTCAGACGAGAAAATTACTCTTCAGTAAATCAATAGCTAGTTCAGGAGGAGAATTTTGGGGTTGTCAGCCCTATTTTAGAAATGCAAAATTATCTTTAGTCAGCTGAATCTTTATCTTTGATAATTTTTGTCTGTGACCACTGACTTTTCCAAGCACACATATTCTCTTTAATATCCTGCTGTTGAAGTAGCTTCACATACATTTGTGTCCCTGCTGTGGCCATTTGCTACAGAGAATCAAGAAAATGTTTGGAGGTTAGTTGAGTTCTGCTTTACCAATACTATACTTGTATGTCTCTGCTTAAAAATTCTACTGTATGTGTGATATTTCATTTAATTTGATTAGCCTCTGGATGGGGAGTTAACCTCATACTTGGTAATCATTTTGATAATTCTAATGCTGCCGTTTGTTCTCATTTTATGCCAGAGTAATATTGATGAAAGTGTGTCTTCAGTTTGTTCATGTTTAAACACCTACCTGCCTGTCTGTTGTCCAGCTAGTAAGCCTTAGAAGTTAGGGGTTTAGCCAAGTAATTTACAATCACAGTGTATTTTTAATTTGAATCTTCTATTTTTGTAGCTGGCTCCACATTCACCCACTATCTTCCACAGACCCTAACATTCAAAATCCACCAGAGGTTCCCTTGGCGGATGAATTTTACTTTCCTGGAAATATAGTTCTTTGGTACCAATGAAACTTTTTGAGATGTAACTCAAGAACTAAACAGATCTCTCTCTCCCCCTAAAAAGATACAAGTTGTACCCCAAGAATTGAACCAGTACTTCTTCAGGGGCACTGTTTCCATCAAAAGAACTTTCACTTTAGCTCAATAATTTGATCTTGGTCTTTCCTGAAGTTCTCTTTCACCTCTGTGGTAGGATAGACATCCCAGCAGCCGATTTCACTTAAGTGCTTATGTGAGGCAGCTGGGCCATTATTTTGGTCTCTTACTAAGGGCAAAACCAAAAATGAAAAAGTTTTTTTAGCAGTAGAGCAGTCAATAACTGCTAGCCATGTCCTTTGCTTGCCTTTTTTTGATCAATCTCTCTCACACAACCATCTTGGGCTATATCAACTTGATCCTACTGTGCAGCTCTAAAAGAGCAGAATATACTCCGTATAGTTTTTTCCCCTAGGGAAAACATACAGCCTTCTAGTATTACTTCTGCCTCTCCTTACTTAAGGTTATTAGGTTTTGATTGGGTTTCTTTGTTTGGTTTGTTTTTAAAGTGAATAGTTTGACAATTTCCAGTCAAGAAAATAATTTCAAAGTAGATCTGGATAATGGTACTAACTGAAGAGAAGTAAGCACAATTCCATCAAAATATTTCCTTTTGATGCTGACAAACAAGGTTCTGAGAAAAAATTTCCCATGGAAGTTTACTAACATGTTTTGACTTGTAAAAAGTATTTTGGGAAATATGAAATACATTATTTTCATCAACACGAGATGCCATTGTTTCATTAAACTCAGCAGTTCCTTTGTTTTCAAAAAAATAAAGCCTACCTTTACTGCTAGATGCCTTCTTGCTCCTTCACTTCTGCTTTCCCAGTTGTTTTCCAAGTTATATTATAATTGGTAGAAACTAATATTGCAGCTGATACTACTAACAGCAATAATGGATTAGAAAGCTAATTGGCTATCATAGGAAAAAAAAACAGTAGCTGTTCATTGTATGGGTATATTAAGTGAATGTCATTTCTTAATCTGAAATGCTTAAATATGTAGCCCAAAGCTCATATCAGTCAATGCTACACTTTTCAATATTTTCCTATTAAGATACTTGAAACTTTTATGAGTAATTTTTCCAAAGGGAAGGAGTTAAATTATGCCTAAGAAAGACTGAGAAAGTAAGTAGAAAACTTCCTGGTGTTACAGATATGTGAAGTGTGGTGTGGTAAGAAACTGAGCATGTTAAATGATCAGAAATGACACTTCTGTTGTAAAGATGTACTGTATTTGATACAGGCAATTTCATTCAAACAGCTTCATTCCATTGCCTAGGCTTAACTCTGCAGTGAATTAAGTAGAAACATTCAAGGTTCTCAAGTCTCAGTTGTTTTACATGTAATGTTCTCATGGAAAACAAATAACAGGAGTCTCATACCAGGAGAAATAAGATTTTGTAAGCTGTAGCTTTCATGCTGCATGACTACATTTCTTTCTGAAGCCTGTATTGCATTTGGGAGCAAGAGTTACAATCCTATTACTTTCAGGATACTTGTTTGAGCTTACAACTTCACTTGAATTTGGACTTTTCATATAGCTGTTCAGGAAAATTCAAACAAATCTGTAAAAAGAATATGACTTTGTCCCTGAAAAAAAATGTCCAGAAAAATCCTGGGAATTTTTTCCCAATGTACCATATATGATTTTGCTAGCTAATGATGGATAACTGTTCAAGTTTAAAAAAGTAGATTAAAAAAACCTGTAATGTTTATGCATTTTTGTATTAAAAGACCAGCGACATAGATGTTGTGCTACAGAGCATGAAGTGGTAAGGAAAAATATTTTGATGACTTTTTAAAAAAGGTAAAAAAGGAACAGCCTCTTTGCTTTGTAATGCATTGATGGAGCACTGCTCTTTGTCATGCTATTCACAGAGCTTCCATTAACAGTTTTACCATCTTGCAGCAAAAAATAGTCTGAGTATCTGTTGGATAATATGGAAAGTAGGATATGTGGCATATACTCCCAAGGAATTTATGTTTTATAGCATAAAAAACTTTCTCCCACTAAGTGCAGTACCACTGCCAATAGGCTTGTGACTTGACTGTTAATTCTAAGCACTATAAAATCGATTTTGATAGCATGTGATAGATAGCAATCAGATCTCATTTTCATATTGCTTTAACAAAAAAATTAAGGGTTTACTCTGTCTACAGTAACATGTTTTAACAGACAATAATTCCTGTATGTTCATTAACTGAAAACATTATTTCAAGTACATAACTAGACTTACTCTGAGAAAGCAAAACTATTTAAAATGCAACTAAGCATATCTGTAAAATGATTTTTTCAAAAAAATAACAGGACAAGAAAAGAATCACCATCCACTTTAAATTATTTTAAACTTTTTTCTACGATTTCAAACACCTTGAAAATGATTCATAAAAGCCAATTCAAAGCTAGCCTATTGGCTCAGCAGGATTCATATATTCCTTCAGCACAATCCTCACTAAGGTATGATGAAATGGTGTGAAGGTAAAGAAATAGTGAGTCTCTAGACTTACAAGTGACAAAGTATGTAGTTACTACTCACGTCAACTGAAGGGGAAAAATCAATTATAATGTCTCTTCATCTAAAAATATGGCTTATACCTCTGCATGGTGCATGATCATCAGAGCTGAGCAGATGAGAGAGCAAAGAGGGAATGGAAGGCTGAGGAAGTGATCACCAGAGGATGCATTAGACATTCAGCAAGCTGAAAGCTATTTCAGTTAGAAAGGAAGAAAGAAAAATGTTTTGATGTTAATCCATTCATGCTTCACCATTTGACTTTCAGTCAGGGCCACCTGCTTTGTAGCTTACTTACTAAGAGCAGGTAAAAAATTTTATGCCTGATTCTGATATCTCATTATGCTGAAGCAAACCAGAAATTAATCCAATAAAATCAGCCCAGAAGTGTTTATATAAGATTAGTGTAAAAATAGGATGTCTTATACTAAGTGGTATTTCTGTGACATAAATCTGTAGGCTTTATGGCTATTTCTTTCAGACACCCATCAATTCTTTGGACAGAATTCATAACTGTCATTCAAAGCAGCTCCTTAAGTAACTGCAATCAGTTTTATTCTTGGTTTACTTCCTCTTGTAAAAGGGGAGTCAGGACTTTACCTTCCCTTCCTGAGGCAGTTGCATTCATCTTAGGCAAACTCTTTCATAAGTATTTGGTTTAAATTCTGCATGAAAGGATCTTGGTTCTTACTGTTTTCCAACCGGGTCAGTCTGTCCAATTAGAGTAGAAAGCAAAAGGCCTGCCCCAGTAATGATACCCACTCTTTGCCTATGATCGCTGCAAGCATTGACTGAAAGGGAATGACAGTGCTTCTGCTCTCCCTGTACTGCAGTCAATTACACTTTGCTACAGCAGTGTTAAGACATCTAATACTCTTTAACTCACTCTTCAGAAAGCGTAGGTACTTCATATAGAAAATTGAAGGGATGCCATTCTGTGATGGCCAGACAAGGCACAAGCAGTTATTTTACAGACCTTTCCAGTTTAAAGTATGCTTAATTTTAAGCACACTGCTGAATTAGTAGAAGGTATGTGTACCACATTTGGCTACCAGGTCTTGTTCATGTGATTTTGGTAATGTTTCTTTAAGAATATGACCTATCCTATGTGCTTGTGCAACATAGTTCATCTCCCCTTTTCACACTTCATTCACCCACCACTTGCAAAAAAGAAAAGCTTGTTACCTTCAAAAATATAACGCAGAGAAACCCATTTTCTCTGTGAAGAAAGACAGCTAAGGCAAGGCCATTAAAAGGTTGAGTACAAGTCAGCAAAATTACAGCTCTGAAGAACCAGCAGCTGCCTTGAAATACTGTGGTTGTGGTGGAATTGCCACAATTTTTTCCACTGACTTAATTGGTACTTCACCCAACCAGGGCAGGATTCATTCTTTCATATTTTTCTGTTGAGTCACCAGGAAAAGACTCTATTAGCTGCTATGATATACATGAAACTTGTAGTAAGGTCACTGGATCTAGCAATTTGTTCAATCCATCTAGTTGAGGCAAAATCAGACAAAAATTGTAGTCCCCTTTGGTGCATTAACAGAGCTGCAGAGCTGTCAATAGAAAAGAACTGAATCAGTGTATTTGAATTAATATTTTGGACTTCATTACTAGGGCCAGAACTCAAGACACAGAAGGATGCCCTCTCCACAGCTACTCTTGTGGTGAGAGGTATATTCCAATAACATGCTTACAAGACTTTCAGTTCTACAACCATTTATTCCCCAAAGTGTGTGATTTTTGTTATAGAAAGACTGAAGTTCATATATCATTATATATTATATTGCATTGTTCAGACATAAGATTTTGACCCATTTGTAGCAATGTTAGAATGTCTTTTTAGAATGCTAAGAGGATGTAAAAACTGCAAGCTTCAACAAGAAGTATGATACAAGGGAGTCTTTTCTGAATTATTCCACTTTAAAAAGTAGGGCTTAGTACTTTGACTAGTAATTACTCACAAGAAACAGTATTGAAAAAGGTGTATCTAAAATAAGTCCATCAGGATTAGTCTTGGCATTACTTCACTCTATCTGATAAAATAATTAAATTACAGAACAGAAAACGCTAGAAATCTTATGTGAAGATGTATTTAAGCAAGATTTCTGGCTTTAAAAGGTCCAGAGAAGCAAGGTCTTCATTTGAGGTCAATTACTGCAGCTGAAAGTGCTACTGGTCTATGTAGCTTAGCATTTAGTGTAAAAAGACCAGACAGAGATCCTCTAAAATAAGACACATACTTGGCCATGGCTTCTAAATCATTTGAGTTTTTCCTGTGACAATTTCCTAGCTTATAGTTGTCACTGGAAAAAACAACTTAAGGTGTAAACATTAACAGCTGTGTGTAGGGGTGAATGAAATTAAATCATTGAACTCTCAAGCAAAGCCTGCTGCATGCTAGCTGCAACTGGTAGGGGCTGCTTGTAAATTTTGAGAGCACCAGGTCTAAACAAAAGCGGCATGTCCCAAGTCCTCCAATTAACAGAGACATGAAGCAGTGGAGGCTACTCACACATTGTGCTTCTACATACAGATTATTCAGGTTGGGAAAATGAAGGGCTTGGGGTTCTGAAAAGAAAAGCAGGTGGTAGAAGAGTTCCCTAAATGAAGTAGTTTTCATAAGGTGGTAGCAACCTGGAAAGAAGAATGTGAAGATCCTGGCTGGGGTAAAGATCCTGAAAGTGGGGGAAGATCCTGAAGATCAGACAGCTGCAATGGAGACCAAATGCTGGCAGCCACCCAGGGACCTTGGCTGGTGATGCCTGAGACAGGTGACTGCAAGCAGCAGCACAGCAGGAGCTGACATGACTTTCTGCCTGGCCATTCTGCACCAGCAGTGACGTCCCTTTTGGGAATTCCAGACACAGCGAGCTGGGGAAGAGCAAGCAAGCGAGCGAGTGAGTACATGAGATCATCAAGCAGAATAAAACCTCCAATCATGTTGATTCTTAAATACACCCCAGTATCCAGTTCCCCTATGGGTTGTGGTTTACTCCATCCCACCCATAACATAAGTTGTCAGAAGTGGGATGCTATCACTGAACCTTGGTATAATAGCACTTGGGGATTACTCCGGCAGTAGCATGTGTGTATATCTGTGTCTAGGTCTCTGTGTGTGTGTGCAGGTGGCAGGTGCAAAGCTTTCCAGCTTGTTGGGGTCTGTTGAGCTTGGTGGGGGACCTTTCTGGGGATTTAGCATGCTGGTAACCACAATGCTTCTGGGACAGCACGTGCAGTTGCTGGGCATTAAAATCAGTGTATTTTTCTGCATAGAAGGTAATGGAAAATGGATGCTGGTCTCCAAGATCATCAAAGAAAGCAAAGCAGAAGGAAACTAATGCCCTGATGCCATCCATATTAGTAAGCACATAAATGTTTTAGTCTTCAGTTTCATTTATTTTATTTGGATCTGTGTCCATCATTATTGATTTCTCAGGAGGCAAGAGGGTGCTTCTTTTAGGTGACCACCTTAATTCTCAAAATAGGACAAAATGTGAGGTGGTCTTATTCTGAATTTATCCAAAGGACTAAATTTTGCCAATTGCATACACATTTAAAAATGGAAAGCAGTAATAGAAAATTTGGAATGGTAGATGAAATTCCACAATATCCACATGTGGACTGAGTGAAATGACCTGGATTAATTCAAGTATTAAAAAAAATTAAATTAAAAGAAGAAGGAGAAAGGAAGGAAGGTCATAAAGAAAGGAAGGAAGGAAGGAGGGAAGAAGAAAAGCAAGACAGAAAAGAAGAAAGGAGGAACAGAAGAAAGATAAAGAATAGGTGACATGGAGGAACACACTAGGAAGTTAGTCCAAGATAGGTGTTTTTTCTTAAATTAGACAACAAATACATCCAGAAGGCTTTCATAAGCCATAAGTCTTCTTAAGACCTATAAGAATGAGAAGTGCAACTACACATTGGCTTTGTGGCTTAACGCATTTTCTCTATATGCAGGAAAGCTTAAGCCTTAATCACTTGATGCCCCTTAATGTTTTAGTGATTTCTTCATTTCTTTCTGATATTTGGCTCTCTTTGTTGTACATATCCAGTTGCTTTTTACTATAGGGCTAACATAAAAGTCATGATTGTGCTGTTTTAAAAGTAGCTAGCAGTTAAAAAAAACACCTTGCTGACATTTTTGGGGGTTACAATTTTTCATTAACAAGCTAAAAAAATAATAATTGTTTGTTTTGAAAAATGTGCTTGGAATTGCATTGGATTTTGTAAAACATAAAAGCAGATGTGTTAAAACAGGGATTAGTCAAACATGACCATCTCCCTTTAGGACTCTGCCAGGTTTTCTGTCCACGAACATAGCTTTACAGCATGATCTCAAGACTATTCACTTGACATCCTCCACAGATTGCTGCAGGGAAAGTAAATATTAAACCCTTTATGTTACAATCAAGGTGATTTAATGGTGAGTTTGGCAATGGCTTCTTGAAATATTTTTCTGTGCCTCAGAGTCTAGGGATTTGGGAGCATTGCCTTCAGGGAGGTTTATTTGATTTTTTGAATGCTAGCATGCACCACAACTCCCTTTTTTCCCCCTGTTGAGTTATAGGAAGATCAGTGTCCCCATTCTTAGAAAGGAGGGTAATCTGTTTAAATAATAAGCAGTGGGAAATTAGTTTACGATTCAAAATCGTTTGGAATCTGTCCTAGGGAGCCAAAAGCTGATTAGATATATCCTTAACGGAAAAAAACTGAGGGAATCCTTGCTAGCTGTTAGAAGCACAGATAGGACTTACTTTAATTTTTGTGGGCTTTTTATTGTTATAAAATGCTTGCAGTTTCAGCAGGACCAGTATCTATAACCCCCTGACATTTATTACTTTAAATGTCATCCTTCATGATGTACTAACCTCTATAAACTTCCCTGGCCTGCAGAAACATTCTAACTTCTATTCACTACTTTATCATAATAAAATTTATTTCAAGGTACATTAGGCTTCTCCAGCCAGAACACCGATACATTTGTTTCAAACAAACAAACAAATGGAAAAAAAAAAAAAAAAAAAAGTTGTGATAGGAAAGAAATAGGAGGGACCTCTCTTTCATTCAACACTCATTGAGCTGAGACTCAAAATTTCTAGTTGGCCTCAGAGTTATTAACTGTGTTGTGCTCTGCCCTCTGCTTTAAATGAATTGGGAGTGCAGGAAAAAAGTGATTTATGTAGTTTTAAGGGCAAACCTAATGTCAGAAAAATATCTCAAGAAAAAATTCCAAAGATAAAGAAGGTAAAAGGGCAATTCCACCTGGCAGTTTCTAGTTACTCTCCTGGTAATTGCAGGAACACGTGGCAAAGCCTTCAAAAGAATATAGTATTTATATGCACATACATAACAATGGAGATATATATCTCACTTCTGTCTTTTCTCTAGATATAGTTTTTCCAAAACCAAATTTGTTCAGATGTTCAGTCAACTCTTTATTGTAAACGTATAGTGTATTGTTAACTTGTGGACATAGAAATACAGATCTCAAAGGCCAAATTTTTATCATCTTTATTATGTCAGACCTTTTTTAAAAAGAAAAAAAAAAAGAAAAAAAGAATGGTACCAAATTCTAGTCATAGTTGTTTACAATATAAAAGAGATATCTTCTGAATTACATTCTAGATTTTTGTTAAACATTATGTTAATATAGAAGTTATGTTTATCCTGAAATACTAAGAAATACAATCTATAGTTTGAAAGAAATTGAGGAAAATTAGGTTTTCAGAAGTTTATTTGTAAATTTTTACCTGAAAATGTTCATATATTATAATTGTACATTTGCAGATTATCTGTGCTGATGCAAATTGGAATTTTCATAAAGAAGAACTGGAATGTCCAGTTTTCAATCCATCATTTATCTGATCAACAGATATATGTGCTGCAAATTCTGAGATGTCTTAAGGTGCCTTGCTATGTGCATATTAAATTAACAGATATTCATGTAAGATCAACTGTAAAATTTATTTCCCAATATGCGCAAAAGATACATATCTTATTTCACCTACATAACTAAAAGAACAGAGTTTAAGTGGCTCTAAAATATAATCTTAGAACTATGGGGGTTTTGTTTGTCAGTTACTCCTCGGTCTTGCATGGCCATTTTGAAAGCATGTTCTGTAAACATTATCCAAGAGCCAAAAATCAAAATAAATTTCTGGCTCAAATGTAAGATTTCTGAATTATGAGATCTGCATTCAGAATTTGACCCTGAACCTACTGGTGTACACTGGCTTTGCCGAACATTGAGTATAAGACTGATTTACATCAGTTGATCAAAGATAACTTCAAATACAAAGAAAACTACGTTGGATGCCACTTTGACACACTTACTTTTTTGATCCAGAATACAAGAGTATTATATAATATATAATATAAGAGTGCATTAAGTAGAAAATGAAATGGGGACATTCAGCCCATGAAAACAAAAAAGTGGAAGTAATTTGTTCACTAAATGCTATACTGCATCACTTTCTGAATGGACTAAAAAAAATAAAAGTCACAGATTAAAGGACCCTTTGTAAATGTGAAGGACTAGTTCCTTTAGTTAGGAAATCTATCCCCCTCTTTCAGTGCTGAGAGGTCTAAACTTAATGGTGATGCCAAAATGGCACAGAGTAACTGCTCAGAGACGAATTTTGTCTTTAAGCAGCAAATGTATTTATTTTGTGCAATGTTGGGAGCTAGTTGATTTGCACTGGACAAACTAGCTTCAAAGTTTTCAGTGAAAAGTTAGGTATTTTATAGTTTTCCGTGAGAGGTTACACAACATCTTAACATACATACTCATTTGATTTTGACACCTAATCATTTCATTAACAATAGGTGGGATCTAGGTGGAGTAGACCTTTCAATTTTCCTTGTTCAACAATTTCCTGACTTCATGGTCTCCTTATCTCCTCCAGGTGCCCACCTTACCTTTCCTAAATTCAGAGTACATTCCTTTCTCAACACAAACAGAGCGTCACCCAGAGCATTGTACCAAACTCATCCTGACTAATCTTTTTATTTTAAGACCTTGTTCTGTTTCAATGGCCCTATCTATATATCCACGTGTCTATTGTAATAGAAAGTTGTGGACTTTCTCAAGAAACATGAATAAATTTCACTGTCCTGGACAGCTGGTGAAAAATAAAAAGCCAAGAATATGGATGAATTAGCAAATGTATTAATGTAATTTATCAGAGAACTGCCATACATTTTTTTATACACTGCAAATATGGTCCACATGTCAGAAAGACAATGTCAGCCATTTTTGGACACTTCTTCCCTCTCATCACATGTAGTTATAAGAGATAGATGGGGAAAGTGTTTTTACATTCTTGCTGTGTCAGACATAAGTAATTTCAGCTTGTTTGTTAAAATCTTCCTCTTTGAGTTCATTTTCAGTTTTGGCTTATGAGAAGAGTTCCTCGTGAAAATAAATACATAATTTCACAAGAAAGTTCAATCTATTAAATCACAGCAACTCAAACCAAACCCTTGATCAACTGCCTTAGATCACTGACTTGTCGAGAAAGAAATTAAAAAACCCATACACAACCTAAACAAAATCACGTCCTTTCTATGTTGGCAGTAAGTAAATAATCCCTTCACAATCCATACCCCACTTCTCCTCTTTGTTTTTTACCCTTATAAAAGATGAGGACCAGGATACCCAAGAACTAAAGCATAGTTTCTTGTCAGTCCATTATTTTCAGTTCTTAATTTTAAGAGCATGGCTCTCCAGAAACCCTTAAAGGAGATACTACTCTCTTTTTTTTATATGCTTGGCAGAGTTTTTTAAGAGTTAAATGTCAATTAAAAAGGGGAAAAACTTCAGGAAAAGAAAGCTTATTTTGCATTCCTATGTGACTTATGATTTCATGAGACACCAGGATCTAGAAAAAAAATCATTTTCATATGTGTGACACTGGCAAACTGCATCAAGTAAAATATTAGTGAAAAATTTTATTTCTCAGAACAACAGCTGTCATATTATGGCTTACTTGATATCTCATAGTAATAGAGGAAAAGGAGGTCAAATGTGCCATAACTACCTTCCTAAACAGTGGCAATCTGTTTAGGAAGGTGGTTATGGAACATTTGACCTCCTTCACAGTTGCCACCACAGTTGCCACCAAACTGCCCCTGTGAATTCTGTAGAAGACTGATCAATATATGCATTGCCTTCCTTATCTGTGAAATGCAATCTCATTTTTGATTTACAAGCAAACCAGAAACATACATGTACACAAATTCTCTGGCCATTCACCTCCATTCGCTTTAATTGAATACTTATGCACATTGGTCTCCTAGTGCTCAGTACTGATAACAAAACTCCTTTCAGCTCTCTAAGCATTGAACTGTTTCCAAAGACATTGCATCTTCACTAGGATTCTTCTTCAAAAACTATTGTGGTTTAATTCCCACCCCCCCTCCCTTTTCTTGTCTAGACCTGTGCAATGCTCCAGATTCTTCTTTCAGCTTCCTAAGGAGGCAGAAAGAGGTTTCTCTATTTCTCTCTTTTCTCCCTTGTGTTGAGATAAACTTGAGTGGCAGCCAGTTGAGGGGATTAAAATGGGAAGAAAATAACTTCAGATCAAATATTTAGCTGATATCTTTTCTCCTAGATTATCAGCAGGAGATGTGAATACATGTTTTTGGGTAAGTCACTGTTCAGTAAACTATCTGCTTTTGATTGCAAAGTGACTGCAAAAATGTTAATAATGTGTAATAGCTAGCAACTGCACCTCAAAAAAATCTGGGAATGACTGACTGCTAGAACTACAGATAAAAAGTTGCTATTTTTAATTTAAATTAAAGCTATGTTAAAACACAGATAGGTGTACTTTGCTGTTGCTAGCACGATTATACAAGCTGCATAGAGTACAGAGAAGCCCTGGTACAGCTTAGGTCAAGCCACACACCAGGACAGCAGCAGGCTCTCAGATATGCCTAGGCCATTAGGTTTTTGTCCTGAGCTAAGCGGCAGCAGCATGGGGAGTGGGACCCAGGGAGAGGTGTCTCTGGGTGCAGCCCTGGCCATTGCTTCCCCTGAGGATGTGGCTCCATTTGCATTCTGTGCCGGGCACCGGTGGCAGGGTTTGGGCAGTGGGGCTGCTGGTTGCCCTGCACTGGGGAGGCCGGTTCCAGCTACCCCTGGGGGGATGAGAGCAACCACCATCGCCAAAAACTTCAGCCAATGTGAGGAGCCCATGGAGCTTCACGCACTTATTTAAGAAAGGGTCATAATGGCTGACTGAGAGCTTTCGGTGGAGGCACACGCCAGGGGAAGTTGCCAGGGTGGTGGGGAGCTCCACATCTGGGAGAGGTGCTGCCACGAGGGACCCATGCCAGGGCAGGTACAACAGCAGCAGGTGGAGAATGCAAGCAATGGTCATACTAGGCATGGCCTGAGGTGGGAGTAGCCAGGGTGGCCCAGAGACTCCAGGAGGAGCTGTCATCCTGACACTGGGAAGCCACATGGCTGTGGCGGTGCGCTGACTCTGCGTGGGGGAAGGTGTGTGCAACACAGGCAGGTGGAAAGCTGGGAGCTGGCGGGGACCCATGGAGGTGCTGGCCAGGCAGGGAGGTGGTTAGAAAGTGCTGGGACTGCTCTTGCTCCAAGCATCTACCCCATACAGAGTAGCCACCAGGGACTCCAAGGGCCCTGTGACAGCATGGGGCACTGCTGTGGGCTTGCTGCGCCCAGGAGCAGGTTGCTGGAGCGAGAGGGGCAGCCTGGCAGAGCAGGGGCTGAGCTGACGACCTTTGTCAGGGCAATGCACTGCTAATGTGAGTGTTGGCCATTGCCCGGCTGGGGGAGCTGGGAGTCGCAGTGAGGAGCTGGGCTGGGCCTCCCCATCCCAGCAGATGGAAAACAGAGCTCTCGTAGGCTGCCCCAGTCCGGTGGCCCAGTGGACCTATGGAAAGGGAGGCACCGCTCCCTAGATCATGAGTATTCAGCAGTCATTTACTCCTACACCGTCAAGAACAAGGCCTGAACTCTGCAATAATTTAGACTTTAGAGGTAGGCATTGGAGCCTGTAATGGGTGTTTCCACTATTGTAACCTTTTTGGGTTTGTTACAATCTTAACCCTTACAGCCTGGCCTGCAAGCTCACAGAATGGAGTTTCTGAGGAGCAAATACTGTAAAATAAACCACAACAACCTGTTTACTGGGGCAAGAAGCGGAATTTTGCTGCATATGTGTACACATAGTACTGATGTCCATTATTGTCTTCCAAGAAGGGAAGATTTTCTAATGCATATATGTTAAGTTTATGATGATAAAAGAATTTACAATAGATAGATACTCAAAGTGTTCTTGAATAATCTTTTTCACAGAGGTGTGAAGGGTGGAATGTATTTGGTATAAATAGTAGGGTTTCAGTAGCAGTGTCTGCAGGGTGCCCTGTGTGTGGGAAAAGGCTATGAACTGCCCTGAGCCAAGCACAGCTGATTCCAGCCTGAAATAAATGAAAACAACTCATTACATGCCAAAGCTTCCTCCAGTCTGAGGATCACATGGAGCTACTCAAATATGTTTAAGAAAAGGCAATAGCTACTAGAGACAGAAGACCAAGACCTGAGGTCATAGAAAAGGAAAGGTGAAAAGAAATCGGGAATCAAACCTCTAAACACCAATGTAGTATTAAGAAGCAGGCACTCCTTTATTGCAGCGCTGGGTGCTCAGTGGCATCTCCGCAAATCAAGCACACCTCTATACCCAGAGGCATGTAAATGTCTTTCCCTACGAAGCAATGCAGCAGCAATAACTTCTGCTCTGCTTCATCCTTTCCCTCTCCATTTGCTCTGCTTCAGCTTCCTGAGCTGTGGCTCCCTTCTTCCCACTGTGCTCCCATCCTTCAGCCCCTATTCTGTACAGACGCTTTCAGATAACTAAAGAAAGCGGAAGGTACAAATGAGGGAAGTGAAGTTCACAAAACCGGTGATTTCCTGCAATTGCATTATTAACATTGGTAGTATCTTCCATGTTAAAGAAAAATTGATCACACACAGTAGAGATGACTAACAGACCAAATGAAGCATGTTCCAGGAGCAGAGTGCGGACTAATGGCAAGCTGCAGGCTTGTGTGTCAATGTCAATTTACCTCGTACAATTTTAGGCCACACAGTAAAGTGGATTAAGGAACTCCGCCATCAACAAACACTCTGGCAAATCCACCACCTGTCAGCACTTTCTCTGCCTCAGCTGAGCTGAAAAGAAAATAATTGATGGTAAATCAATAGTGCTCAATTGTCATATGCAATACTGCATAATGGCAGCACTTAACAACCAAGCTATTTATGATAGTGATCTGTTTTGAGGAAAGCATAAAGTAGATGTACCTTTCTGGAAACAGATTCCAGTTGTCCGTATGTTTGGCAATTAAATTGTTCCTTTCCTGCTGATTTCCCAGTATGCATGAGAAGGGGATCACTCTGCAATACTATATTGAAATCATAAATGTAGATGTGACTATCTACAGCATTCCAAGTCCATTTTGAGGTACTAAGGCACTACTAATATTCGTCTTATAAGAAAATGTAAACAGATTTAGAATTCATGCATCTATGGAAATCATTGTGGGAGGATGTTCTCTTATCTGAAGCTTAGATAATTTTTGAGACTTTATTTTGGTTTGATATTTGTTCTTCCTTTTGATCATATTTATCTTCCTGAAATGGTGTATAATTTTCTTTATAAATTTAGAAATTTTACAAGATAATGTCCTTTAGCCTTAAAAAGATAACACATCATTCACCCGACCATATGTCTGCAATGTGATCCTTGAGTTAGAAAGCAGAGCTGGAGTTCCACTTTGCATTCTATCCTTAACTGCCAAATATTAAATATTTTGTTTACTGTGAAGTTTAAACTACATTGAGGCTGAGGATCTAAAGAGAAGATTTTCTTTTTTTATACACTATGAAGCATTGAGCTCTTTAAAAAAATGCCTTGGGCTTAGAAATTCTTTTCTGAAGATGTCAGTGAGATTTCTGTGTTCCTTTCTTACTAGACTTTTGTTCAGTTGCATTAGCACCTACAGAGTAAGCTTTTTGATACTTTTCTATTCATCAACTAACCTTTCATTCAGCTTTTGACAGCAGTCTTGCAGGTTTACATGGAAGGTATATTAACTGCAGCTATAGTTTCAATGCCACTTTATAGGGATAAGCTTATCTCTTAGTGTTTCAACAGAACTTGAAAACTTGGTCCTATGTTATCAGACAAAGGAAAACAGGTGTCTATGATTATATGTATGGATATACACATGAACATATATATGCACATGTAACCATAACGTTTTTGCTTGTTTCAGGTCTTCTTTTGTGTTATCAAAATACTTAAGGGTTAGTCATCCTGGGCAAGAGTTAAGTCATTCCAGACTCTTGGAAACCGTCTGCCAATGATACATTGGAAGAGTCTCTAAAGTGAGTGTAGGCTGTGATCTTGCAACAGGACTTCACTAGAGGCATAGCTGATATACACAGTAGGAAGTATGCCCACCTGGCATGACATGACAGGGAGGTCTGTCTTCAATCCTTTCTGAAAAATAACTTGTATGTTTATCTTATTATTAGATGCATTACACTAACAGCTAAGGAACCTCATTGCATTAGGCATAGTGTTACAGAGAATGATCTTTGTCTTTACAAAGTTTTTATCTTGGTGGAATACTGCAGAGGACATAATTTTATAGAATAAACAAATGGGTATTCATGTGTATTTTTTTCCCCAGTTCTAAAAGTGATTTAATTTCTTATTTGCTAGCTGAGGAAAGAAGGGGAGCAAATCCAAGCAGGTTAACTTCAATTATTCTTAGGGTGGTAGGGACTGTAAAAAATCATGTTTTTTTTACAAAACATTGTGCTTGCTTGCATTGTTTGATGAATGCTATTAAAAACAATATACTATCCTACATATAAGAAAATTTTATTGGAAGATAATGTTTTGAATATTCAAAATACTGAATACTTCACTTTGAAAATTATAACTTAAAACATACCTCATTTACATGACAAGAGACTTAACAGCCTCACTTTTTTGACCAAATTATTCACTAAATTCAATATAAATTCAGATTTTGTTTTTGTGAGATCAGAGCTACAGACTTAGTGAATAAAATGTGGTCTAGCTCCATTCCCACATAAATTTTCCTGCTGTGGTATTTGCATTCTAATCTACATGAATTCAGAACAAAATTTGTCTATATTTGCTTTCACACCAGAGCATTAGTGGCCTTATGCCACTTAATTGCTTTGGAGGCAGCCTGCTAGTTTTGGTGATAACACTGTGCAAAAGAAAGCTTCTCCCTATTTTTCTTCTCTTACAACTTTTTAATCAGAATGCTGTTTTCTTATAGAAACACATTTTATTTAATCTGGGTTACTGTGATCACCTGAGTTAAGATATTCCTCTTTTTCCATCTCTTTGGGTTTTTTTTTTTGGAGTGGCAGAAAATATAGTAAAGACAAAATGGCCTTCCCTGGAATAGCAAGCATATAATGAAAATGTGTCTGAAAGATGTTTCTGTATCTCTTGGCTGAAATGTATATGGATACCAAGATTTTATTTACCTAGTTTGTTGTGTTATCTGAAGCAATTTATTGTGGGTTCCCTGTGAGATATAAATTCACTGAATTCATACTTGTGTACCAATACTTTCAATGAAAGTTCTAATATATACATCAGATAAGAATTGTTGATGTATAGCTTCAAATTCCTCACATCTCTTCTCTGTTATGCCCTAAGTTTTTTTCCTCCATTTTTCTCACCACTGTATATTTGATTTGCTGTCTTGCTTCCTGTCTTGAAAAGGAATTTATATTGATGGGCCATATATCCAAATGGGCTTTTGCATAAGATCATTTATTTTCAGCTGCAAATTTCATGTATTTTTTACACAAGATTTTTGCTACATTTTTAGTTAAAGTAGTGCCTTTGTCCAATTCATCCTTGGACTCTGATAAGCACTGAAGAGAAAAACCTAATGAATTATGGTGTTCTGAGTCATCTGTCGTATACCAAGCACAGAAATAAAAACCAAAACAATTTTAATAATCCTACCATTGCCATATTTTTCTAGAATGCTATAATCTCAATTTTCCACCAGCTTTTGAGAAAGGATACTGAATCTAGAGGTCCATTTCCTTTATTTTCCTTTAATTGTAAAGTTACGTCATGTGATAAACAGCATAACATCATAACTTTATACTGTGCAACATCTTTTTTTTGCTTGGAACCACTTTGTACCAATTAACTAGACAAAGAGGAAGTCCCTAAAATTTCTTTTCTCTGAATTAGTTCTGTCTCAAACCAGTTATCCATGGTGCTGGGTTGTTCACATTAGAATTTCAGTGCTAATAAAAATATCAATTCATAAGATCATTAACCTTATGATTCATAAGACTTCCTCTGCTTGAGGAAACTGCCATATGCCCATGTCTGAAAGTTGAATAATTTCCCATTTTTAAACTTTCTGCTTCCCTAATAAAATGCTTATAGCCTAACTTTTAGCTGTTCACACATGCAGTGCAACTCTTAAATCAGTGATACTATTCCTTAAAAACTGGAATTTCTTGACCTCTTATTCATAAATTCAAAGTAGCTTTTTTTTTAATTGCTTGGTCTTATGAATTTTTCTAAAATTAAAAAAAATATATACACAGACATTACATATCAATTTATGTTTTAGTAAAACTCAGGAAGATATTTGCCCATCCTCATCAGTCTCCATTTATTTTTATATTCAAATTAATATATGTGATTGCATTTCCTTAGGCAGTGATGTCCTTTATTTTGTTTTGAATTTACCTTCTAATAGTAGAAAATTAATAGATAAAATTAGCAATACCTTCGTATGTCCCTCTCTACTTATGACTGTACCACATTGTGAGGTGCAGTCCAGTATGATGTACTATTGAAGTGAACTGGCAGTATGAGTTTCACTCTTGTTTAGCTATTCCATATGTACAATTTGCAAGGGATTTTGCTGGAATTCTGAACAGAATTATCTTTAAGAAGAAAATCACAGCGACATCTTTGTAGGCAAGATGGAGATACAGAGATGATTGTGTGTTTATTAATAAATCCACAATATTAGAATAAGTATACTTAATCTATGAATAAACCAAGAAGAATAATATGAACATTCAAATATAATCTTTATACTTTTACTTTAAATACCTAAATGAGCTAAATCTAGTATGTATCTTATGTATTATATAATTTTATGCATTATGTTTTAAGTCCTTCCTCAATTCTTCTTTATACTCAGGCTTTCTTGTGGGATACTTAATTACCTATAACCATAAAAATGTTTCTTAAACAAAAAAAGAAACCTAGCCAATATGTTGTGCTTTGCATCTGTTTGGATGGCATCCAAAAGCAACTTTCTCCCTAAATAATACTGAGTTATCTTCATTTTAGATGTATATAAAATTTAAAATTTTCACTGTTGGGCAGAGGTACTGTTTTTAAAATTCTTAATTCTAAAACTTTGAAGAGGCTAGCACTGCAGGTAAAGTTTAAGGTGCATTTCAGTGTGAAAAATCCAGGTGCAGCCTGTCTTATTGTGATAACATAAAGGAAATTGTGTGAAACATGCTGTACAGTAGCTACAGAGAGTAACATTAGGAATGTTTCTGTGCTGATCTTTTAGATGTTTAGGACTTTTTTCTTTACCTAATGATATAGTTCTTTATTCTCAAATATCCTTTTGTAGTAATGTATTTTCTCAGTTTTTCTTAACTGTGGTAGATTGACCACTGGTGTCTTGAGCTTTATTCACCAGTTTTCTTTCATTCCACATACCTCTAAGAAATGCATTTCTGTCATTTTGTGGTAAGGACATTGCTGAGGCAGCATGGCAATAAATTGCAAAGAACGTTTCTGCAAATGGTTTATTCTAGCACATCTCACTGGTACTTACATGCTTGAGTGACTACAGCCAAACACTCTTCCTTAGTTATTACGAAATCCCCCTTCCCACTTCTTATGTAATTATAGCGCAAGCTATTTCTGATTCTTAAGTTTGAGTAATTTCCCTGAAGCAATGACATAAGAACAGCAATAATTCACACTCTGATATGCCTATACAATGGCGGAAGCTTACCAAGTTAGAGAATGAAATGCCCAAGGTCAGTGACAGTGCAGTGCAAAATTTTCTTTGTGAAACAGATATAAACACCTAATTCTAAAAAAGTTCAGCAATCGATTAAAGTGGAGATACTGATTTCTCATAGAATATATTTCTTTGTCATCTGAGTTCTTTATTTTAGAAGTTCTTTAAGGTGCAACGGTTTTCCAGTCTTTCATTCAGAGATGCAGTAAGAAGTACCCAAGTCCCAAGAAAGATTAAACTTGTCATATTTGGAATTCAATCCTACCCTTTGTTTACTTCCAGACTTTTTTTAAGCTCTACAATGCCACAAAAGAAATGTCCCTTCACAGGTCAGTGCCTTAACTATAAAAGTATAATGTTTTTTGCCTGCTTTTTCTGTCCCTGTGGTTTGAGGTCTCTTATATCATGGCACAGCTTCAATTGGAAGGGCACGTGATACCGTTGTCTAGACTGTTCTGCAACTTAGAATTTTCTGGGGGAAATGGTGCATGGGGCTTTGAAGTACTCTGAGGAAAAAATCAAGTCAAGATCTCCCACTTCTCTCGTGGAGACTCAAATTATCTGGATGTGCCATGATTCTTATCTCTTTAGATTTTCTCTTAAAGAGAAAAGAGTTAAGAGGAGCTTGTGATCTGAGTCATGAGTTTAGAAATACTAATGTGTAGACAAGAAGAGAAACTGGAATAGACCTCTTCTGTTTAACATTTCCTCCCACCTATGCTTCCCCCGTTGTTTCCTATTGGTCAGTTCGTCCCAAATGTTTTATGTTTTCTCAGTTGCTTTTGTATAGTACTTACCACTTTCTGTTAATTGTATAAAACATTTGGGCATGTCAGTTGAGGGAACAAAACTATTCTCCTTACGTCAGGTACCAATGTTTTGGTAACTTTATTTAATACATAATACATATGTGCTGAAAGTACATATTAAAAATAGGTATTAATAGGTTCTGTCCCTCCTAAGTGATGATGGCAACAGTAACTAGCCAAAGAGGTCTAAAATACTGTTAGGAATTAAGTGTAAACTCTGAAATTACTAGAAGTATTACTAACTCAAGCTGTAAGTGGAACTGTTGTGTATTAAATGACTCATATTTGTGAGTAACAGGACTAAGATTGCAAAGTAACCACATAAAGAGCAAAACTTGGGTTTGGGACATCCATTCTGTAAAAAAAAAAGGGGGGGGTGGGGAAGCAGAGGTTCTGGGCTTTCTTTTCAGTGTGCTAATAGAATGTCAACTTTTAAAAACTTGCTTTTTGAGCAATTTTAAACTTCTGTTGATTTGATTTGTAACCAGGTACTAAGTTGCAATAATTTATAAGATATGAAGGATAAATATTGTGTATTATTGCAATTCTTGCAATTTAGATATTTGTTAAAGAAATACTAGTCACAAATAAAACCTATCCTGAGACATTCACTGCAGTGCCCAGGAATCTGCTGTATTTCTGGAAATAAGCAGGTCTTTACAATGTGGTGTTTACTGCCTGGAGTGATAGGCTTTCTCTTAAATTCCATGCAGCAGGAGAACAAATGGTCATTGGCTGTTCTTAGATGCTTTAAATGTAATTAAAAATCATTACTCAGTTTGGAATAATGCCAGACATGTAAAGTTTTATGAAAATAGTGATAGACAAAATGACTATTGATACAAATGCTATTATTGTCTGTTGTTAACAACCATGTAATTGTCTCTAATTCTTACAAGAAAAAAATGGAAGAGAGTCCTAAATAGCTCTGGATAGTAAATAATGACCATAATGACATTGTACTTAAGTAGCACTTAAAATTATGGATATTAAGATAAAGTTCTATCTGTGGGGATCACAACCTGGAAATATTGCACAATGCAACTCCCCTGTTAACTTCATTTTATTTGGGCTCATTATAAAAGAATATGAGTAAATGGGAAACAAACTGAAACCCAAAGGCTTACAGATACCAGGACTTGAAGCAGAACTCTTTTGAACTGTACTACAATTCCACAAAATGTGAAAAATACTCAAGAGAGATGATTTACATATCAGTGACAACCAACACAGCTTTTATGTGAAACACCAAAGTAAAGTAAAACTTAAATATGAAAACTTGCAAAAGCAAGAACAATTTACCATGCACTGGTTTTAGAGGTACACGGAGAAGACATCAACATATTTCATCAGGTTGATAAATTGAAGACATAATTATATGAATAAATCCAAGGTTTTGATATGACTCATGATAAGTTATACATTATTGTGCTGAGTGGGTAAGATCTGTTGTAGCTCTTGAATAACCCAATGTCACATCACCAAGACTAAGATTTCCCTTTGTAACAAAGTCTGCACATAACTAGTGCATGTACAAAAAGTAGTTCCAGTAAAGTTGGTGGTATGTTTAAGTCCCTGCAGATCAGTACCCAAAATAACTTCAGCACAGGAAAAGTGAAGCAAACATGAAAATGCATCTGATATAATATTGAACATAGCTCCAAAACCCGACTACTTTCTGTAGCTTCAAACAGAATGAAACAGGTGGGGTTTTTACATTGGTGTTTCTTTGATCAAGGTGCTATGATGGTGCTGGTAAATCTTAACTCTGAAAGAGTAAGGTTGAAGGCTACAGCTCCATAATATCAATTAAGCACTAGTAGGTATCATCATGATATAAAGAATTACATCTAGGCCATGTTCACAAGTTTTATAAATCACTAAATTTACTAGGAGTTAGAAATCCTTACATAGAGACATTTATATACACTTTTTTTGGGCAGCTATTATTATCAGATCTCCATCATGTAGGATGAAAGAATCCGTTAAAACACAATTGAGCACAATTTGAATGGGATTTGTTTACCTTGCTTAAGGAAGACTTCCAGTTACAGAGGGAGGGATTTCCTGAGCAATGAATACTTGCATAGCCAATCTCCAATGGGGTACTTCATTTTTCAACTGTTTTTATTGTCTCAGTAGGCTATCAGGAACTGGAAGAGGAGGGTGGAAGCAAAATTTTCACTAACTTAACAGAAACTAAATGCTTCATAAGTTCCTAGGTCTCTTCTCAGAAAACGCCAATAGTTTTCTAAAGTTACTGCATGAATGTGCTTTGAAAGTCAATGTCTTTTCCATTTCTTTTACACATCTTTTGACAATGAATTATTTTAGCTATCAAAAGTCAGATTTTTTTGTATGAATCAGACCCATTAAAATATGACAGTACGAACTGAGTGAAATCTTCCAGGTTATAAAGTGAGATATGTTAAAAATCAAAGTGAATGGTGTGAAGTGTGGAAATGTACACATCTTTTAGTTGAGATATGACATGTAGAGATTTTAATGGATTGAAGCTGGAAGGAGAAAAGCATGAACAGTACTACACACTTCTGCTCGATAGCGTGGAAGACCATTCAGTGCATTCATCTCTGATAACGTCAGTAAGGCTTATAAAAAATTTCCTCAGTTGTAAGATGGAGTAATTTTAATTCAGAAGAACTGCATGATAGGGAGATGCTGAATACAGCACTGGTTATTAAGAATCTATATTTCTTCTCAAAATACAATTTCTTTGCCTTGCCTTGAAAAAATTATTCATCCCTTTAGTGAGCTTCTATAGGTGACTACTTCAAACCAGCAAGTGACTTGTATTCCTTTATGCTTTAAGCATGTTCCTTTTGGCTACATCTATCTCAGGGCATCCATTCCTCAAACAAAAGTGTCTTTTCCAGATAAAATTCCTGGTTTAATTACAAATAATACAATGTTTTATATCAAATAATATAATAATTAGTTATGTAATACAATGCATAGTTTACTTTGAAGAAATGCCTAATTTGACCCATAAAGACATTATGCCTAACACATGGTGGTTTCAATAATTCTACTGTACACATTCTTTAGTATGCTTTGTTAGTATTCCTGTTACAGTAATTATTATGGCCTTCTAAATATATTTTAATGATGTAGATCTCTGTGCAGGGGTTTTGTGTGCATTTGGTGGGCAAGTGAAAGGTAGCTTAATGGATAATAAGTGAACAGGGAATCTTGTGTTACAGTTCATTAGCTGTTGTACTGTTTAACTGTGGAAGGAGATTGTTTAAATACTGATGTGAGAAAAAAAGGCTTCAGGAAGAGGAGGAGATTTCTGGCATTGATTTCAGTGAGAGGTAGTTTTGAAGTTTTTTGGTAGGAGAAGGCAGAACATTATGGGGAGTACTGCAGTAGCAGAGTACATGTAGCCACCTAATGTTAAGAATTTACTAGTTTAGGAATGATCTGTTTTGTGACAGCTGGTCTGGCAACAATTCTGGGCTTAATTTATTAGTGTGGATGTAGCCTCTGAGAATCAGAGATACAATAAAAAGAATTTTATATAGGGAATTTCCCTGATCCACAGATCCTTCAGAGCTAATTGAAGGGTGCTAGACAGTCTATTGTTAAAGGACTATTTCCCTGGTTTCTGTGGTGTGTTAGTACAACTGGAGAACTTTCTATCCAGAAAAAAATCCTGTGTTTGAGCCTACTGAATAATTACAATATTATTTTTCCTTCCATACCTGCTTTAAAAAAGTGACACTGCTGATGGCAAACCCCAAAAACCTGACACAGCACACTTTTATATTACATACTTGCACTGAAGAGGTATGAGGAGTAGTAATATGCAGGAAGTGCTGACAAGGGTGCAGCAGGCTAAATGCCAATTTATTTAACTAAGGAACTAAGCCTGAAATCAATTAAAACTCAATTGTATATAGCAATTTGGAAACAAATAAGATTTCATTCCTTGCTACACTCCTGCTTCTTTTACACATTAAATTCTTTACTGATTTACAGTCACCTCTAAACTTACCTTTCTTGAACAAGGTGATACAAATATAGTCTTAGTAAAAGAACAGACTATAGAAAGGGAAAAAATAGGAAGGGTGGCAGATGTTCCTTATGATTATTCTTTTTTTCAGAGATAGTCAGGTCACAGGCTTTTGCTGGAGTTCCTAACACAACCCAATACACATACTTAGGCTTTAAATATCTCCACCAGCTGTCATACCAAGCATCATAAGGAAAGGAGAGCTGTGTGTGTAGTGTGGGTTTTGTGTGTATGATTGTACTTCTGCACACATATTCATGTTTTCTGAGAGAATAGAAATACATTAGACAAGTCCTATTAGGATGAGATAATTATTAAAAACAAAATGGAGATAACCAGTCAGGAACGTAGCACAAAGGATAGGTAATTTTCTTTTATCTTTTTTTTTTTTAAAAAAGGGAATCCATTTTATTCACATTAGAAAACAAAATCCTAGACTGTAAGTGTTACTCTGCAGCATTTTTAATAGACATTTGTACTGGGTTTGCATGACAAGGCTGGGTAGGGGGTGGGGGGGCGCTACTGGGGTGGCTTCTGGGAGAAGCTGCTAGAAGTTTCCCCTATGTCCAACAGAGCCAGTGTCAGCTGGCTCCAAGATGGACCCACTGTGGGCCAAAGCTGAGCCCATCAGCAACAGTGGTAGCGCCTCTGGGGTAACATTTTTAAGAAGGGAAAAAACCTGCTGTATAACAGTAGCCAGCAGAGAGGAGCGAGGCTATGTGAGAGCAACAACTCTGCAGACACCAAGGTCAGTGAAGAAGGAGGGGCAGGAGGTGCTCCAGGCCCTGAAGCAGAGATTCACCTGCAGCCCATGGTGAAGACCATGGTGAGGCAGGTTGTCCTTCTGCAGCCCATGGAGGGTAACAGTGGAGCAGACCTCCACCTGGGGCCCATGGAGGACCCCACACCAGAGCAGGTGGATACACCTGAAGGAGGCTGTAACACCATGAGAAGCCCATACTGGAGCAGGCTCCTGGCAGGACCTGTGAAACCATGGGGAGAGGAGCCCACTCTGGAGTAGGTTTGCTCACTCATAGAACTAGTGACTCCATGGGGGACCCACACTGGAGCAGTCCATTCCTTAAGGACACATTCTGAATGTAGCCCCAACCCAGGACATTGGGAACCTCTGTGGGACCAAGGATGTTGAGGCCAGGCTGGGATGCCAACCTGTGAATGGGGGTCAGGATCAGGCCTGGTGAGGAGAACAGGGGTTAGACACAGCCCCAGGATGGCTGGACAGGGCCATGAGGATGTGACCAAGCTGGGTTTCTGTTGATCTGCAAGTTCCAGTTCATTTCTGGTACCATTTAGAGCAGTCAGAGGATTGCTCTAAACTATCCTAAGCTGCAGTTACACCCAAATTAGTTTACCTAGTGCTCTGCCAGAGTGCTTCCCCAATACTTTAGACCTGTGGTAATGTGGAAAAAGAGGAGCTGGTATACGGACAGTTCAGCTGGCTCTGTCTATGTATCTTATGTAATTGGAAGTTACAAGCTAGAAGATAGCGGCACGAGAGGGATATTAAAAATGAGTGTATTTTACTCATGTTTTGTTTGCTGTTGTGACTTTAAAGTTCATTTTTTTTTAAATCCTAAACAATTCCTTTTTATTTGGATAAGAATGGCTAATTTCTAAATATTTTTTTTTAAATAGTAATTGTTTTCTGAGCTTAAGCAGAGTGATCATGGTCAGAAACTGCAGGTACATTCAGATAAGCAATGACTTGAATATACTTTGGTTTGCTTTGCTTGTGACTGGTAACATTTGTAGAAAGAATCCTGCCTGGACAAAGAGATAGACAGGATGACCTAATAGGTCTTCTCCATCTTAGTCCTGTGGTTCTGCTATTTCATAAAATACATTACAAATAGATTTGCATAACAGACTGGAACAGCTCCAAGCAAGCCATTTCAGTCTCTCAGGAACATAACAAATAGGTAATTTAAATGCTGCCTAAAATCATATTTACTGCTCTCTCTGCATTTATTCTTCCATTGGAGATTACAAAATACTTCTTTACCAAAGAACTCTGTCTAAATAATTTTAAAATATGTCTTTATTGACTGAAGTCAGAGGACTCAGAGGAAACACTGAGGTTTTGTCCTTAAAGCATGTTGCTCATGTGCCTTATTTTTAAGACCAAGACCTGTAAGAGCAAGTTCTAAAAGTATCAGTAGTCTCAATTTGTTGATGAATTTCATCAGAAATCTCTTTAGCAGTAGTACCATGCTAAATGTGTACTTTCATTACTTACGTAATGAAAAAGCTAGTGTCAGATCAAGTAGTCTATTGAACAAAAATAAACCACAAAAAGTGTGTTACCATTTGAAAAACAAGCTGGTTGAATCTCCCCTTGAAGCCTTTCATTGATGAACTGGAAGATTAATCATGTACCCTGGCTACATCCCTTAGAAATGGGACTAGCCTGTCACAAAAACACAATGAAGGAAACAGGCACACTTCTACAAAGCTTGTCAATGACCTCACCCTGGTGGGTATATGCCTGCTTATTGCTATCTTTGCCTCAGGCTTTCTACCTGAGACATGGCTTCCATATGATATGCTGAAGAACAGTGTTCACGTTGCCCTCTTTACTTCCCTTCATTTTAGAGCTGCTTAATTATCCTTTCTCCAATACATATTGTGCTGAGGGTTTATTTAAAAAACCAGGTTCACTGGAATCTGAATATCTTAGAAGCCAAATAATGCAGTGAAGACAGACGTGATGGGAGGTGCCTTATTATAAGATACTTTTTCAACCTAACTTCATATGATACAATAGGATTTATTGATTCAGGCTCAGCATTGATTGGCTTTTCTGACTTTGAACTGACTTTGAAAACACTACCTATACATTCCTATACTGAATTTTCCAGCCCTAGTTACCAGGTAGTTGCATTGGTTTAGTTCAGCTGCATTGTCTCCGTATGTTCCTATGGAGCTGTTTGGTTCTCTTTGAACCAGCAATACCAAATTTCATGTACAAAAAAAGATATCAGAAGGACCTTAATAGCGATTTCAACCCTTCCTCTTTGTGTTACTTTTGGGCATGTACAAAAACATGTACAAGATGTACATAATTTAAAAATACTAAACAGTTACTGGCTTATATGACACATCATGTAGCTACAGCTAGCAAGCTGATAGGCATTAAATGTTCACCACCTCTGTAGGACACCTAATGAATCTTTGACCAGGTGGACATTGGTCAGGTGGGAAAGAGTGAGCCTGCTTTGCTTCTTGGATCAGGTTGAGCCTTGACATTGCTGAGCTACTCGCTGCCTAATCTCAATTTTTTTCCTCTAAGATTTTGATAACTATCTGATAGCATTTTTACTGATGAATGCTTGGGCTGCTTATGATTGTCCACTCATCAAGCTTATCTGTCTTTCATTTTACCTTCCTTACCTTGCATGGATCTAATATGTAATTTCCCGTAGTTCATTCTTAAAATTTAGCAATTTTCCTGGAAGTTTGAGTCAAGAATTTGCAGCTGTGCTATATCACAACTAGAGCTTTGATCCACCTAGCTGAACTACTGAGTTGACAGATACTGAAGTTCAGACAGTGGCATGTCCTTGCATCAACTTTGCAGAAGTCATAGGAACATGATGCATAGATACCCAAACTGGTGCAGCCGGAAGCCAGCACAGGTATAATAGGATTCACTAACTCATATTGTTCTTCACACTTTAGGAGAACCATAATTGTTCTGCCGTAAACTACAACTGAGGTATTAAACCTTGTCAGATCCAATCTGACTCGACTATGCAGCCAACTCAGTTTTTTCAGAGTCTCTAGCACTTTTAACCTACAGCCTGGATAACCTGTCCATGGATAATTGAAAGGTGCATATTTGATAATATTACGATTATGCTAGCCTTGGTATTTTATTTGGTAATTCTTGAAGAAAGGGCATTAGTCTTTCCTATTTAATATGTGAAAAGGGCAGAGTTCAACAACTGGGGGCCAAACTACAGGCTATCTTTTAGAAATATATCATGCTTATGATAAATGACTTTGAGTCATGATGAAATAACCTTTCTTTATTAAGGTCTAATACTTTCTGATTCTTCACAATGTTAAGAAGGTTTTGTTTCCAGTTGAAATATTTTTTTATTTCTAACTTTACCTTCCAAACACTGGACCTTGTTATGGTTTTATATATCAGATTAAAGGTGCTTTTCACTGGACTTGTTTTTTACCAATTTTAAGAAGGAGACAAGGACAACTTCTAATAACCGTAAGGTTAATTAACCAATTGTTATTGGAAATATTGTGAGCAGAGATAAAAATGTAATGTAAAAATTGTAAATGATGCATTTTCTGAGTCTAGTAGAGGAAAGGTATGAACAGGAAATATTAAATAATGAAGCAGGCTCAGAATTTGTATTGAAGTGCATTTGCAATAGCAAGCAGGTCTGTCTGGTAAAGTAGGACATTGCCATGTTTGTGTAACAGGAAACAGTACCACAGGCTGCTTCTGGTGCAGCAGTATGAGAGCAGTGTATGTCAGTCTTCCTTGCTTTGCTCCTTTCCGGGGTGAAACAGACCAATATATCCTGTAGATATGTTAGCCTCATGTTGCTTTTAAGCATTTATGTTTTAAGAATTCCCTGTATTTACAACATCCCACACACACTTCAAAATCCCATTGAGGAAAACTTACTTAGCTGAAGAGTTTACCCTGCCTCTTACCACGTTTATTTCTGTTCATCTGGTTGTACACAAGCAAAAGTACAGTTATGGTGGCCAAGGAACACATAGCAGAAGTAAACTCAGTACATTGTGCTTTTTAATTATTTTTAAACAGTTTTCACTTCTAAGTGTGGTACTTTTAAAGGTCCAAATAATTATATTGAATAATGTGTTTTTTTCACAACATTTTAAATGAAGATGTGTTCTCGTATTTCACACTAGATAAAATATGGATGAAAAATTAAAGGAACTTTCAAGAAGATTACAATAGCATTATACTTTAACCAGGTACCAACTCTGCCCCACCAAAAACATGTATTGCTCATCTTTCTGTCAGCCTGCCTTGTTCTCTTATGATGGAGAAAGATACTGTAGTCACTCTTTAAGGATAGAAGAACTTAGTAAAGCAAGTAGTTCTTTTTATTAAAAAGACCAACTCTAACTTTGTCTTTATATTCTTTAGAATATGTGGTAGCTGGAAGAAAGAATTAGAAATAGAAAAAGAATGAAGGCTAATCCTCAATTTAGCGGCATGAATTAAAAAGATCACTTTCAAGGCCTGCTACTTTTCATTGCAAAGATCTGAATGTCAGTGTCTCTTTCCCAGTGTGACCCTTCTTATTGTTGAATAAAGGAATGTATTTTTTCTAAGAAAGAGAGACATATGGGAGCTTCAGTAAAGTCATCAAAGACCATACTGTTCTCATAGAAATTAGAAGAAAAAGGTATCTTCATACAAATCTGTCTGTGAAGAAATCAGAATTTTAACAGCGGCCATGGAATATTGTTTATATTAGGCTTAAATAATGTAGAGAAATGGTCTACTTGAGGTTGTTTTTAAATTATATATTTATACACAAATATTGCTTCCTGTGTTCCGTTATCCTTTCTTCCTTATTATATTTCATAAAATATCAGGCAGCCTACAGATGTAGGCTGTAACAGTAACAGCTGACAGCCATGCAGCTCTACTGCCAGCAGGTCCTTCCTCCTTCCCTCTGTGTCAATGAACTCCAGCATCCAAAAAGCAGTGGTAGCAATGCACTCAAAATAGTTTTGGAATGGTTTTAATTGTTCAGTTGTGCTGAGGTGTTAGAAATGATCCAGATGTCCTACTAACTAATCTTGTATTTCCATGTTACTTGAGGGCACTGTCAATTTCCTTCAGTTCCCTAAGATTTAATTTTCACATTACATTTTTATCACCAAACAAATGCCATTGGAAACTGTTTCTTTAGCAAATCTTAGTTTAGTGAAAAGTGGAAGAACCATGGAAAGAGATTTCCCCAGATAGCGCAGGCAATAAAAATAAATGTATCTCTTTAAAAAGAGTTTTATTCTGGATTCCAATAAAACGGAGAAATTCTTCTTTCTTTTTCCCTTTTTTTAAAGTTTAATAAGGGTTACAGTAGTGTGGTTTTAAATAATATCAGAGGTTCTAATTATTTTTGTTAAGAATCATGAAATACTTCTAAGCTGTACTTATTACATTCAATTTCAAATCACATTTAATTATTATCTCCTAAATAAAAGGAAGGAATGAAAAATTATGAAGTCTGCACAGACTGAGCATATCTATTTGAATTCACTCTCTAAACCTTGAGCTGCTAATTTGATTATGAATTGAAACATTTGTGGGGACTACTAATTCCATTGCAATCTTTATTTCAAATACCCTGACTGATGGCTCTGCTTCTCTGATAACCTTTTGCAGAGTGTATCAGATTCCTTTGGGATTTTTTGCTACTTTTCTAACAAAGAGAAGAGTACTTTCTGACCTCAAGTCTGCAGTTTAACAAGACAACAGATGAGAATGCTGAAATCACAACTGTGGCTTCCTTTCCTTCCATTGGGTGAATTTCTTCATTTTAGTTGGGTGCAAGGTCAGGGAAGTACTGTTACAGGCAGAGAGGGAACCATATTATTAGCTGGATCATTTGTATGTGCCTCTGACTACCTGAAATTAAATTAATTCTGCTTCTTTCTATAAATGGTTTGGCACTTTCCAGCTTGGTTTGATAACTGAATTTGAAGGAATTATTTCTGTCTTTTTTTTTTCCTTCTGCTGGTGGATCAATATTCTATTTTCCACTTATTTTTTGAACCTCTTCGCCCCCACTCTGCTTTAAACTGACTACCAAGCGGGTAAAATATTGGGATGGAAATATTCAAGAGTTACACACTAAGAGAGGATATGCTTTTGTTGTGGCTACTTGAAGCCTGGGGAATAACTAAAGAATTTGAATTAGAGGCAGATAAAGATACTGAGAGTTGCTTGTAATTGAAAGATGTTGCTCAGTTCTCCAATTTAGGTTCACTGGTTTACTAAGCTTTGTATTACTAAGATACCCCTGCAAAAGTTAGAATACTTTACTATGAGATCTGCTTGATATATATGGTGCCTGTAATGAGGTTTTAAAAGGACATACAAATAGCACAACATGGCAAGTAAACTTTTATTCTTTTAGTGCAGCAGACTGCCTACAGTAGCGCAGTTCTTTTTCCTGTATAATTATTCTATTGCTGAATATGGATTACATTCTGTGGATACCTGGAAAAGTTACTGGACTTTTCTGTGGGGTTGTAGAGCTGACAGGCATTACTGTGTCCTTGAGAATTCTTTATATGCTAGCTATTTTGAATCATAATATAAAAAAACCATGTCACTTAAAAAATTTCCAAGAAACAGAACTGGTAATGTCATAAACAAGAGGAGCTCTTTGGGGCATGTTGACCTACTGTAAATAATTTCCAAATGAAAACAGTAGATTTTGAACATTTATTTGAAGAAAAATAGAATAGGTAGTGATGTTTTGGACCTCTAATTTGTGTTCGTTCTATGATAGGTTTGTCTCTTTTCTCTGTGACTGTTTTTTAATATGAAGGACATTGCACAAATCCAGCCAATTTCTGCTTTCTTAGGATGTTGTCAGAAGAAATAACACAGTCAGGTGTGGTTTTCTGTTGGTTATTGAGAGCCTGAGTCTGTAGCAGAATAGACTTTCACAACGAAAGGTACTACGGACATGTCTTGGATCGAGCTGTAAGGAGATCTGTGGTGAAAAGACTACATTACTCAGCTCCAGCTTTCTCAGACTGTATTTCTGTGGCACTGCACTGTTGGTCATAAGCCCTGCTGATTAACAGAAAGATGACTCTTCATAGTTCAGGGAAAGTTCTTCACAAGTTCCAATAAACTGCTTTCAGGGATCCAGATCTGTTCAGGTTCCCTTTTCTGGTCTGCACTTGTGACAATCACTACTGCACAAAAAACACAAGTCAACAATCAAAACTAAGGATGCCACACCAGTGCCCTAAACCCACATTCTGCTTGGCTCTATGAATCTTGGCAGTATGCTTAGCCCCCAGGCAGTCCATTGCTTAATTCAGAGGTCCTCAAACTACAGCCCGCGGGCTGGATACGGCCCCACAGGGTGCTCAATCTGGCCTCCGGTATTTACAGAACACCCCCACCGGGGGTTGGGGGGGGGAAACAAAGCAGCCACAGATGGCTGCCTGCCACTTCATCCGTGCGCCGGCCCCCTGCTTAAAAAGTTTGAGGACCCCTGGCTTAATGTGTCCTCCATTTGGAATCATCATCTTAAGATACAACTCTCCCAAATCTCTAGAGAAAGCCTTTATCTTTAGACTTGGTACTGGGAGCCAAAAAGCTAAACGTGTGGTATGGCATTTCACTCCTGGGCACATAACTCACTGCTCAACCTGTACTTACATATCTGTCTTGAACTGGTTTTTGTTAAGAACTCTGACTAAGATTTGGGCGTGACAAAGTTTCAAAGTATGTTTTTTTGAGGATGAAGCAGACTCAGATTCCGTGCATTTTCAATAGCAGGTCTGTCTGCAAGGTCTATTAGCTTGTTTTTCTTTCCTAAACGGTTTTTACTTCTGTTTGCACTGTAGAGCCAGAGGAGTTAATGAGCTGGATTCTGTTCTGTCTCAATACCTACAGAATTCACAGCTAAATTTTAATTTTCAAGATAATTTTGAGGGAATTATATTAAAGGCATTAATAAACAATTTGGTTAGATTTTGATGTCCCTATGTGAATTCTAAGTATTAGATCTTGAAAATTCTTAAGACAATGTATTTCAGTCTCAGATCCTAGAAATTCTTATTGTACTCAAAACCCACTTATGTGGAAAAGTCAAGCAACTTCAAAGCAAAGACAGTAAAGACCTTTAATGGCAGCATACTTGTTGTCTAAAACTGTTTCCAAATTACTTTTCCTGAACTAGGAAAATGGATTCCATGTTCCAAAAATTACAGTTGAGGGGCAAAACAAAGAAACAAAAAGTTACTGCTTTGCATAAGTAGCCCCAATAATGGCAAAGAAAGTGGCTGAAAAGTTGTGTGATTGTCAGGAACCATTTTCTTAATAATTGCTAAATCGGTACAGAGGAAAGCTGGTAGAAACGTTCTTCGAACACAACGTGAACATCACAGTGACAATTCATCAGTCCAGGTGAGACAGTTTTGAACCCACGAGATATACTACCAATCGTAGTTACTTTTTAATTTGCTCTCTCCAAGCCTTCCTGGCTGCTGACAATATCTTTACTTACATACCCACGGCCATACCTGTCTTCTACTTCATTGCCAGTTTTAACTTATGCAGTAGCATCAGTACTCAACGTACTCTTTCCTTCTGTAGAATTTGTTACAGTTCTTTTTTGGACCAGAAGTTGGTGTGACTCTGAAGTCCATTCTACCTAAATGCATGGGCTTTTGATTTAGATACCAATCTGTTCCTAGAGAGGGTGGTTGCCGTTTCACAAGCGTGCACATACCCTGTTACTCACCTCCACTCAGGTATTGTCTTTCACTGGTTATTACTAGAGCATCCAACCTGTGCTATTTGGGAAGGCAGGAATTACTGCCCCTTTAAACTGAGGCTTGATGGGACCTCCTGTAAGGAATTCTATGGGACCTGCTTTCTGAAGTTCTCAGTTCCTTTCGGGCTGTGGTAGGAGGTCTGCTAGGAAATGAAGGTAAAGGCAGAACCAGCTTCACTTCTGTCTGATTCTGATTAATTCTCATATGTTTGTTTTAATCCTATTAGGAGATGGTAGTCGTCTTTAACATTCACAGAATGGAGTTTTTTTATCTTGAGCTGCGATCAAGGGGTAAAAGGAGAGTTTTCTGTAGGTTGCTAAGCCTAAGAAGATTAAATTATTTCCTATATGTATGACACTGAGCTAGTACCACACTCCAGTTTATTAAGAGTTAAACTGCTTTTCTGAGATACTTCTTTCATTCGATTGACAGAGATTAAATTAAAATTTCTGGGGTATTTTCCATTGCTTTTTCCTTATAACTGGATCCATTTGAGAAGCCATTGCTAAGGTATTATCTAATGCCCTGCTTCTATTTCCCAGTATCATTTTTGGTTTTAGGGTGAATTCTTCAGAATAATTTTAAGGAAAATACGGATTTTGTTTATGATGGCAAGCTTCTGTTTTCACCCCAAGTAGAAACTACATTTTTTCTTCCTTCAGCTACTGGTTTATTGTGTCTGTTCTTTAAGAAATACTGATTTTATTTTTTAATACCAAGTTATTCTGTACTTTCAAGACAGTAATAGTGAAATAACAGAAGTATAGACAGCCACATCACTTCCGAAGTCTTGCTGTTACTATAGGACTGTTCACTATAATGTCTCTTCACTGAAAATGCTTATTTCCAAGAAGCTCATAGAACTTCATGAAAGAAGGAAACAATAAAAATTAAATTAAGCAAAATGAATGTTGTCTGACCTTTTCTGTGTTGCTATTGTTTGGTGAAATATTGTTATTATTGCAAGATTAAACATCTAACTTTAGTTCACAGTGCTCCTTTTAGATCAGTAGCTGCTTTTTCTGCTGGGATTTATTTAGAATGCCTTAGTAGCATTAGTGTCCCTGTGGCTTGGTCTAGTTTCCATACCTGAATTCCTCTTATCTGTTAGAAAAAAAAACCCTAAAAAAAGTAAAAAAACCCCACCCACATCCTTGATTATTGCCTCTATGGATTAAGTAAGAAGAGAACAGATAATTTAGGTGGCTTCCACTGCTGAGTAAATGATGTTCAGAGATATACAGCTGAGAAAATACCTGATCATGTGATGATACAATATGCTTTCAAGTTCTTTCAAGGGCTTACTGAAGTACAAAAGTACATTTTACAAAGATTACAGTAGTATCTTTCCATTGTTTTCTTCTTTCTTGTAGAAGTAATGATGATTGCTTTTTCTTTCCTCCTTTTGAAACAGTTTACTTTTACGAGTTAGTCTGTGTGTGGCATAAGCAGGTCAAGTGTCTCAAGCTGGAGTACCAGAACTGTCTTTTACTGGTGGTATTGGCACCACCAAGTGCTTTGAACAGAAAATAACATTGACCGATACAGCAATAGATGTTGGCCCGAAATACTTGAGCTTACATTGTCAATCTGAAAAGGTACTGCAGCTACAAATTGCACTAGATGAAGAAAGTTTTTGAGTAGCTGGGAGTCTTGAATAAGGGAGGTAAATAGCCACGGTTCAAAGTGGGGAGAGGCCTCTACATATGAGTTCACGTCAAATATGCCTGCTATTTCAGCCTGCAAGTTCACTACTTGTTTTCAGCAGTAATATTTTGATAATGGGTTAATGGAGATTGTTATGATGGGAAGGTAATTAATGAACTTGATAAGGTAAGGAAGGGGGTGCCTACTCTGCCCTGTTCATTGTAAAGCAAATAGTCTCTTGTGAATGCTATCTTCATTTACCTCCAACAGTTCAATTAATCTTAATTAGACTTGTCTATTAGGAGATTTGAGTATCTGTATTTAGTGCTGAAGCTTTTTGGGTGCTCCTGTCCACCAAACAGACTGAAAAAGAAGTGCAATTAATTGAATGATGGAGGGTAGTAGGAAATAAAGACTGTTTCCACAGAATGTAGGCAATTGTCCTGGTTTCAGCTGGGATGGAGATAACTACCTTAGGAGCTAGTAAGTGCTGTGTTTTGGCTTTCATGTGAGACTTTTCAGTTCCCCAGGCCTTGTTAGCAAAAAGGCTGGAGGGGCACAAGGAAATGGGAGGGAATACAGCCAGGACAGCTGACCTAAACTGGCCAAAGAGACATTCAATACCACGGGACGCCATGCCTGGTATACCTGGGGGGTTGGTTGGGGCAAGTAGATCGTTGCTCGGGGACTGGCTGGACATCAGTTGGTGGGTGGTGAGCAGCTGCATTGTGTACCACGTGTTTCTTTTTCCCTTTCCCTCTGGATTTTAGTCTTTCCTTTCCCCTTTACATTATAACTGTTATTGTCATAATTGTTTTTGTTGTTCTTTCATTTTATTCTATTTCAATTATTAAATTGTTCTCTCAACCCTCGAGTTTTACATTCCTTTCCAACTCTCCTCCCCATCCCTCTGTTTGAGGGGGAAGTGGGCAAGCGGCTGTGTGGCACTTGATTACCAGCTAGAGTTAAACCATGACAGCAATGTGTGATCCTAGAGAGGGACTGCACTTTTAAATCTTTACCATTTCTTACAAACCAGATGAAATGCCTCCTTGAAGGCACTCTGCAAACAGAGGCAATGCAGAGAATATATTAAACACAGTATCTCCATGACAGTGCCTGTATTAAAAATGGATGGACAGCTTCCGAATACCCATTGTTTACTGTCACCACAGATAGGATTCAGCTAATGAAACAGCTAATTAGATTTTTGTAATCCTGTTGTCATTGTTTGAGAGGTGACACTTTGCTTGAACTTCTCATGTGGATCTCTTCAGTCTAGGAAGGAATACTTTCCTCTGGCCAATTTGGCTCTTGTCACTTTGCTGGAATGGCAGTTCCCTCTGTTGGTGTAATGAAATTACTGCCTTCCCAAACAGAACTATGTCACTCGGAATTTAAATAGAAAAGAATAGGGAAATGAGGATCCGATTAGTCAAACAGGCTTGTGTTCAAAATCCATTTCTGAAATCAAATAGTAGAATTGGATTGAGTTCATAATAAAAGAATTACTTAGGTATTATTGCAAACTGTATTGCATATTCATCGACTTGCTGAATGTGTGTGGATTTGCCAGGCATTCTCCACTTTTCACTCCTCATTTCTATCCAGTGCAGATGCAGGGAAGGGATAACAAGCAAGTTAAAAGCTGTCTAAATTAAGGAGTGATTAAGTCAAGTTTGGTTGGTGCTGAATGTTAATCTCACAGGCCACATTCTTCTGCAATGTAAGAAGGAGCAACTTTCAATGTAAGCTCTCTGACTTCAGCAGTGCGTTGTGATGAGACTAGTTTATGAGAAAATATAGTCTTTGAAGCTTAACTGAGTTGTGTGTTGATTTTTATTTTAAAGCCTCCTTGCTAATAGTATTTCTGTTGTTATTGATTTCTAACGGGAGTTGTGAGCATTATTCCCTTAGAGATTCTTATAAAATCCCTGCAGGTAGAGAAACAAAAACATACTGACCAGGAAATCTGTATTAATTGGTAACTCAATATAATTTGACTCAGAACATCTGGATTTCTGCCTGGGTGGTTCCCTGCCATCTGTAGGGCTCTGAGTTCTGTCCACAAGAAGCTCACTGAGCAGGTGAAATTATACTTAGGACAGTCTTGGTCTTAAGAATCTTTATGTTTAGTACGTTAAAATAACAAAATTGGGTGAATCAGCATACAAATTACCAGCCTTCAGGGCAGGTACAGTATGCTGAACAGCCTTGTTATTTTGAACATGTTCTCCAGACTTATATGATATAGTAAATACTGTAATGTAACTCAAAGTATCTATATGTATCTATATGGCAAGTGACCTGTACAACTGACCAAATTATAGGATTACTTGATAAAAGTATCTTGTCCACTGCTAAACTATTAACAGCAGAGGCCTATTTGGTCTAATTACATAAATGGTATATATGAATGCCCTGTATTTCTTAGCACTTCTAGATACAGGATCTCTGTCTGCCTTGCGACATCTCTGTTGTAGTAGATGTCATCTCCACAGTGTTAGGCAAATTTCAGCAAAGAAAGTCTTGGGTCAAGTGAGAGGCCAAAGAGGATTAGAAACTGCATCTCCTAACTGAGCTATTAAGTGAGTCTGTTTTATCAGCAACTTTTCATGTTATGCGTATCAGACTATTTTGATTCTGTGTTTTTTTTCTTGCACCATAAGAGCTGTGGTTTTCAGGAACTTGTGCCTAATGTTGAAGCAGGGACACTGTTGCCTTCAGTTCTTATTTAAGTGAGAGGACAACAGCTTTCTGCAATCAGATACGAACCACAGAATTAGTACCATTAAAAAAGGGAAGAAAAGAAAAGGTTAATTGCAAAGGACATTTTGAAAATTATTCCAAATTTTTACAGTGGATTCTATTTCTGTAGAATTTCATCAAAGTTTAGCTCTACTTTTCATAAATTACCTTTTTCATTGCCATTCTTTATCTGCCTTAGTATATTTAGAACTCAGCTGAATAACTGCTTTGCATTCTTCAGATGCTGTCATCCACATTTTGCGTAACTGAGATGTTCCATATTCAGAATACTTCTGAAATGGACTAAATTACATGGGACATAACTGCTTTCACAGCATTGTTGGAAGCCTTCTGCTCTTTTTCTTGGATATTTAAATGTTTAAACATTGTACTTAGAGTGTATGTCTAAGACATTGTCTCATACCTTTGAGTTTATTTTGTTTTTATAAATTGTCAAGAAGGTTTTTTTTAAAAAAAACTTTTAAAAATAAAGTAATATTTACTTTTACAGGAGGAATTGGCAACTTTTAATCATAATCTTTTACTGCTTATTTTGAAAAACAATTCTTTTTATGTACTGATTTTTTTTTTCACTCAACATTGAAATACTTTCTGAAAATGAGAATGGCTCAAGTACAGCAAGATGATTACAGTAGTACAGTACTACAGTACCTGTCCTTACCTAAAGGGGCTTTTTTTAGCATGTATAGGTCATGTCAAGGTTTCAAGGGTGCTGAAAAGAACAACTAATATATTTATGTTGGGGGTGTTGGTTCAGTTTTTAAATATGGACATCTGTCTACTAAAAAGTAAAAGAGAAAAATAATTTCACATTCTTCTTGATTTCTGAGGTATTAATGAGTTTGGTCACTACAGAAACAAAGTCAGTCCTTTTAGTAACATAACTGTAATTTAAAATCCTCTGAGTCATCTAGCTTTTCTGTGTAGCTATTCATTATTAGTGATAATTGCATGAAAAGAAAGTTGTTCATCTGCTCCTGCTGATTATTCTCCACCAGAAAACATAATCCTTTGTCTGTGGGCAGCACAATTAGTGGCTTTTGAGATTCTAATTTTCAATACCTGATCTAGTTATAATATACAAAGCAAAACACATCAATAACAAAAAAAGCAAAATAATGGCACAAGGTGACATCAGTCTGGGAAAGAAAACTGAATTCTTCACCAGGTGGACCAAGTAATAGTAGCTTTTTCCCCCCTCTGGTAACTATTGTCCTTTGTAATTGGTGTTGATTTGGTGTTCTTGGCCTTATAAAAGTTATTACGTCATTCTAGAAGTGCGGTAAACTCCTACTTCCCCAGCTTTCATTTTATAAAATATACAAACATGAAAGTTGAACATATTAAAATCCTGCACTGCAGTTTTAGAGAATGTTTGCTCTTGTCTGATGATACAAATGGTGCTAAAATGTTAATTATGATGATTATTATTATAGTTTCTAGGTCCCATTATTTCAATGTGTATATTCTTTCAAATTTCTGGTGAGGGAAGTAGGTACTGTTACTACTGTTTTACAGATAGTCTTAGAAAGAAATGTACTTGCCCATGCCTTTGAAGGGAAAAGAAGCTGAGGTTAATCCTCTTGAGCCTCAGGAACTAATTATTAGTCCATTTCTATAAAACTCTTGCAAAAAAAAAATTTCTATATTGATATATCTAGGGAATGTGCTCCTGTGTTTATTAACAATAGAAGTATGCCTATACTGAAAGAAAATTTATATTTACCCTTATGGAAAGTTAGTGAGGAAAGTCAGAATAGCCTTTGTGTCTATTCAAGTCTTTGTATCTCTACTGAGGCTACCAAGAGACTGCTGGTTAATACTACTGGATTTTTATGATGGAACCTTTGACAACCAGGAAGTTGAAAAGCATGGTCAGCTTATTTCTTGTAAGTTGCATATTTCTTATAAAAGACCTCAAAATGGCTTTCATTTCACTCAGTAATTTTGGACAATAATAACTTGAAAGACGCACCGACTTACGACCCTCAAAATACATACTGGTGGGAGACTGGATTTAACTTTTGAAATAGAAGCTCTTAAATATCTGATTGCTTCAGAAATGTTCTATTTGGGAAAGGGCAAACTGGAAAGATGGATTCCAGTCCATCTCTCAATTAAATTTTACAATTAGAAAGTTACAACTAGAATGCCTGTCTTTTTGATTCCTGGATAGATACAAAGCCTTTAAAACAAGATGAGATTTCTCATACTTCTGCAGCTGGACAGACATTGATCTGCCAGAATAATTGACTCCTGCCCTTTGCTTATTTAATCAGACAGTAGAAAACTTTGTAGTATCATTCTTAAATGGGGTGGGGGTTGGGGGGAAGCTTTCAATTAATTAAAACCTAAATGATATAAAACCTTGGTATTAATTGGAAGAAGTCGCTTCATCTTTCCAGAAATGTCACCCACAAAGTATGTCTCACAATGAATTCTAATGAGAAAAACTATCTGAGAAAGCTCTGGGGGTAGCTAAGTCACAAGAATTGTAGATCAGACCTGTCCCATTTCAAAGTCTATGAACACTTCACCTGTAGATCTGGTAGCCTTTATGCAAATAGCTCATGGTACCCAAAAAGAAAATCCTTTTAAAGAATGGTTAAATTGATTGTTAAATATCAAATTTCTACCTGTAGGATGGACTCCTAAGCACCACAAGGCTTTGAGAGAATTAAAGCTGGTTCTTTCTGAATGCTCATGTTTCTTACTGGGATTTTAGACAGCTTTTCATCTACTCTGCCAATGCCTTGATGGGATGGCCTTAGGGTATGACAAAGCCAGTTAGTGTTAAGATGCAATGAAATTCCACCAGTTATTTGTGAAAATCACTAAGCTTTTGCAGTAGCTGGCATATTGTTTGACGTTTTTAGACATTTAAGTAAAGTATAACACAGTTAATCACAAATACATAATACATCTCTCTTTCATTACAAGACCACATTTAATCTCACTTTCTATCACACATATTTAGGAATTCTTTGGACTACCTAGGATGGATTACATTAAAATAATTAACAGAATATAGAACTATTCCTGCTGAGTGAAATCATATTTTATGCTTCAGAAATAAAACATTAAGAAAATCAAATATGAAGTGCCTATCACCACAACACAGAGAGATTTTCTACAAAGTGATCATGTTTCAGTGACTCTTCTATAGGATTCTGGTATGGAGAACAGTCTTTTTCTCTCCTGGGTTACTTCTGGCCAAACAGTACAGCAACAAAAAAAGTGTGGGCTGTGCAGCCCATAAGTAGATTCATTACAAGTGAGAGAATGTTGCTTTGCCCTTCTACCTCTTCCTACTATCTGCCCTAATAAATGTAAAAGAAAAAAAACCTGGGGATTTTAAACATCACTATTCATCCACAGAGACAGATTCTTTGAAGAAAAGTGAGAAGCAGTTACAGTAGTAAAAAGGCATTAGAAAAGGATCATTAGACCTCTATGTGACTTATGCATGAAGATAATAGTTCTTTTGCATACTTCTGTGGAAAAAACATATATGTAGTTGCATGTTTTTCTCTAAAGTGACTTTGCTAATAGAAGTTCAGAATTACTACGGCAAAGTTATGCTATTTCATAAGTAAACTACAAAAGTGATGAGAGGTATGAAGAAATGTAATTAAAGGTGAAGTTATAGACAGGCCAGCAGTAGAGGGTGGTGAGTTGATAGCTACATGCAAATTTTATGGTGTAGACTTGAAAAAGGATATTTTTAATGTAACAAATAAGAAAATACATAGGAAAAGTAGAATGAAATTAGAAAAGAAATTTTCATTTAACTGGAGGATCAGTTTATATAGAATGTTTTTGGAAATTGTGAAATTGGCATGTAGTACATTTTAGCTAGATTGGTAAATAAAAAATGTAGAACAGCAGAAAGTCTGGCACTAAAAGGAAGTGTTTTGCATAAGCTAGACTGCCTTTTCTGTCTTTTGAGTATTTAGCCCTATTTCTTACTTGAACTGGTTGATTTGGACAGGCTGTGATTATTTCTAATTTTGCTCATCTGATTTTAACTTTGACCATCTCTAAGCTGTGTCAGCGGAAGCCACACCGACAAAGAAATACTCTCTCTTTTGAGTTGTATTTTTAGATCCTGAACGATCAAATGAGAACTGAGCTTTTCTACAGCTTTTTGATACAGCAGCTGGGCCTGCTTCCATATTGCCTTTTAATCTGCTCACTGTAGATAGAAGAGGGTGAAAGGTCTGAGTATGGGGATTAGCCATGCAAGGCAAGCTGGTATCTGATTGCTGGGGCACTCATCCATCACTAGTTAGATGCAGAACACTCCCACGGTATCTTCTCAGCAAGCAGCATTCTACTTACGGTCAGGAGGCATGACATGTTTAAAGTGTATTTCCCAGAAAATATATGATGGATTGGAAAACTATTATACTCCGAGTACTGCCTAGAGACATGTATTTTACTAGGAGTAAATACCTGTGTAGCAATTATCTGCCGTCACTGCTACAATCTTGTCAGCTCTCAGACATTAAGCGGAGTTGAAATAAACAATTATAGTAGTAGTATCAAGGTTATTCCTCGAAGTTTCCTATGAAAAATAGTACCAATGCAGAATGAATATTTTTACTTTATTACAATTTTTTCTTGGCTTGTGCTGTATGGAGCAGAAAACATTCAGGTCCTGTATGCATATACCTTTCTGTACCTAGAAGCCTGCAGGAATATTTGGAGTAAGGCTACTTGTGAAGGGAGGTGGAATATTTTATACGTGAAAGTTTCCTAAATGAGCATTGTATGCATACTTGATACTGTCTGGTCACACAAAAGGAAACTTGGTTATCCACTATAGAGGTCCCACAGGACTTTTCACAAAGTACAGAGATGCTACCTCTAGCATATTACCTAACTGTTCTAAATTCAGTGGAATTTTATTTTTATAAAATCTCTTCCCTTTGTAGTTCTAGTTGCATACAAAACTCTGATAACCATGTATGAGATAGCTGGTTGTTCTTATATTGTGTTCCATTTATTGTTTACATTTAGGAAGGATATTTTTTGTTGTTTATTTTAAATCCATGTCTTCACACTCACTTGTCTCCAAACACATGTGCCTGAAGTGTTCTTTCCTTTTCCAAAATGTTCTTGGACTCTGGCAGACCCATAGGTGAGCAGGCAGAAAAATCAGGCAGGTTGTTGTTAGCAGCCTTTCTGCATTTGATCAGCAATTCATCAAAAACAATCTGCTTTGCAAAATGCTTCCCTTTGGCAGATGAGTGTTTTGTGACAAAAGCTCAGTTTCATCAGAAAATTCCTTTTTAGTTCTATATTCATTATATGGTGGGAGAGAGATGAAAAGGCGCATTTCATTCTACTAATCACAGGGCATGACTGATTCACTTTCCATTTTATCTCTATCCTCTTTCTCTTAATTGCTATTATCAATACAAAGATGGGAACTACAAAACCTGCAGACTGCACTGAAACTTTTTACATTGGTAACTGTTGAAAATGTATTTTCAAAATTAGCACTGAATACCTAGGTACTTAACATCTCATACGTGGAATACTGTCCTCTGAGCTAATGTTGCTAGAGTGTGCTTTGCAGACAGAATTTGCAGATTGCTTAAAATTCAGGTGAATCCTCAGGATACTTACATGGGTTGATAACATCTAAAGTACATATGAAAAATGATACATTTGTAAAGGGAATTAAGACTCTGGTCAAGATAGTATTGAAATATGATCTTAACTTAGCAGTCAAAATGAACTAAGGTATAGGACTGCAGATGGATTAATGTATGCAAATCTTTTCTTGAAGTAATGACTGAACACTGAATAGTTAAAGAAAAGTAGCCAGCAAAGACTACATCTAAGTTGTGCAAGAATCTAATATATAGAACTGTTGTGACCAAATATGTAGCTTCCCAGTTAGAATAACAATAGAATAAACATAATTATTTCTTTAATATTTAATATTTTTGGGAACACAACTTGTAATAAAATTGTTGGCATTCCCAACAGTGACAAGCCCTCAATATTAGCTGTTCTGATTAGTGTTTTGGTTTCCCGTGTCATTGCTGTTGTTTTATTTAATTAGGATGAATTTTTGTGAGAAAATACTTGTCATCAAAATGAAAACATTTCAAGAAGGAAGACTGCCACCACCACCACCTTTTTCTTTGTTTTTTTAAAGAGGGATGTCTGGAATAGCCAGTAACCTTATGGTTAGGACACTCCTGAGGGACACAAGAAACTGAAGTTCAAGTCACTGACTTACCCTGGAAACATCACCACTGTCGGCAAATGTTCTGGCCACCTTCAGGCACAACAATGTTATGCTGTTTCTCAAGTATACAATAAAACGTAGTAAATGTGTTGGTATCACCACTTTTAGAGCTTTCACTACAAAGAAAATGTATGAAAAAATATGACCTTTTTTAGGATAGACACTTGTCCAGCCAGTGTAGAGACACTTGATATAGCCCAAGGGCAGCTTTGCACAATCACAGCTCTAAATAACTTTCAGCCAGCAGTGCAAAAGAAACAATAAATGAAGATTCCCTACTGTTATTATATTTAAAGGAACTGAGAAAAGCAGTATATAGAGGAATAACTCTGTGAAACTTGATAAATCGCTTTAAGTCAGTCTGACTAACATATTTTTCTTCAATCTAAAGCCTACTATTTGGTTTTATGGACTAAGAAACAATAAAAAGAGCTTTTCCTTCTGGTCTCTGTTGTTGATTTGTTGATGTTTCCAATAAAAAGCTTCATTCATGAGGTCATTTTCTTCTTTAGTCTTGAAAGTGGGTGAAACACAAAGAAAAACAAAAACAAAGGGAAAGGGGGAGAGAAAGACAAGTACGGCTTTATATTAAGGCTTATTTTGTTTCTTTGCTTAGGTCTGCAACCTATATTTACTTCTAGCGCTTGGCTGAAGCATGAAGAATGGAGAAACAGAAAAGGTTGTTAACCAAACTGTTCTCACCCCTTCTACTGAACTTTATGGTATGGGCTTCCATCTTTATTTTCTTCTTTATCATAAAAGCAAAGAAAGGCTGTGACGGTAGGAATTAAAAGGTATTTCCATTTCCCCACTTTGGTTTTATTCCTGGAAGTTCACTTGTATTCTTTTCCTGCTTCAAATTTTGTAACTAGTAAAGTCAAAAGAAAGTAAGTTATAGGACTTGATCATACTAAAGAAGGGTAGGTTAGTTACCTAATACACCTATATATGATACATAAGATGATAGATGACAGTTGAAGGATATATAATAAACACAGTGTTTAGCCAATAAATTATCAAACTAATTAATATTATTCTCGAGTTTCTCCTTTGAAACTTGTGTAAACTTTAATTTGTCAATGTTCCTCAGTAAGAGGAACAAAAATGCTTGAGTATCTGTAAAGAAAAAAGGTGGTATAGTGAATTACAGACCTCTTAAGCTAAAACTGTAGTTCTCTGCCTGATCTAGGAATCCAAAAGGAAAAAGTAATTTATTTTATATCCATGAATGAGAAAGTTCATTAACTTTAGGCTGCTTGAGAAAGGTTTTAGTATTGATTGTGGTTAAGACCAGAGGGCTAAGAACTAGAAGGCTTGGATTCCATATTAAATTCTCACACAAATTGGCTCTGTGACCCAGGACAAATGAACTACCTTACATTCAACAGCTTAAATCTAGTCACTTTTTTCTGTCAGTCACTTAAACCAAAAGAAACAGAATTTAATTTCTTGACCTTTTGAGTGTAAGTACATCTGGTTAATGTGGATAAGAGTTGCTACTGCTGGCTTGTCTCTGTAAAAATAAATTTTATTTATCAAGAGTCTAAATATGGCTACAGATATAACATCTCAGACTTCAAACCCTAGAAGTGTGCCATTGCTGGTTAAATGCTTTTTATTTAAGACAAATACTCTGCATTTTTTTTAAATCTTTGCATTAATAGGTTTCCTAAGAATGTTGATAAAGGTTTTCTGACCTTTTAAAAAGTGACTGCAGCTGGCTTAACTAAATTCTACTGAAGCTAGCTGAAATCTTTCTAAAATTTCACAACCATTTTTAGCTGTGGCAAAAGCTTTTTTAAGCAGGTTTTGGGTTGGGTTTTTGGGTTTTGGCATTTTTTTGACTCCTACTGTAAAACAACTGCTCCATTTCACTAGTGATATAGTTATTATTTAATGATAAGTGTGTTCCTGTGGGATTTCTTTATGTGAGAGCTGATGTATTCATGGATATTATTAATACAGCTAGGGCTACTTTGAGCCCTGGTTTATAGCGCTGTATAAGGCTCTGCAGTTTATAGGTAACGAAAGCTTTTGAGAAAGCTCTTTTGCTCTCTTTTTTTTGCCCTTTTCATTATTTCATCCAGTTTTGTGGATTGTGGATAGGTATTGTCTCTGCAAATCAAACAAGACCTTCACCGTGTTTTGTTTTAAAATCTCCTCTAACAGTAAGCATGTAAAATCTTAGATATTGCAACACAGAAAATTTGTTATATTGAAGTACTTTAAAATGTCAGAAAAAGGAATGAGAATCAGATCTTACACAGTGGTGGAAAGCAGAACATTTGTCTCACAATGACAGCCAATGTCTTCACAATTTTTATTACACAGGAAATATAAGGAACATCAGTTACACGAAAATTTTGCCCTATTTCCTAAGAAACATATCAGCTAAACTATTCCAGATAAAACCTGAAATAGATAACCCATGCAACGCACATTCAGGCATACAGTTGTGATTGCTGTATAGGATTTGCTTATTATCCACTACTGACCAACACAGTTCTTCATATATAAGTGTATAAAGAGCTATTTTGAAATATATAGCAATAAAATATCTTCTGTTTTTAAACAGCTGATAGATGAATCATACAAATATCCATACATAATTTCTTTCATCCTTAGTCACAGTCTTCTGGAAATCAAGCTGGTATTTATGAGATAAGGATTTCAGGGAGTGAAAGAGCAAAACTGTTAATCCTTTTTTTAATATGTTTTTAAGTATGGAAGCATGAAAACAGGTACCTCTGCTAATTACTGGACAATACCAATAAAGAAACATTTAAAACAACAAATTACCTAGTCCCACTGAAGCTATTGCAAACTTTTCTATTGACTTTAATTGAGCTGAGATTTCATGTGAAATTATAAACTTTCAAGTCCTAATATATTTTCATGCCAAATCAGTCTTCAACAAAGACTTTGTCGGTGGTTCTTTTATTGCACGTGTCAAGATGAATCCCAAGGTGAATGCAAGCAAATATTCTTCATCCTTCGTATCCCTGTGGCAAGTACTATTACACTATCAATATAAAAGTTCTCCTACCATTGTAATTCATCTAACCCTGTGCATTACAGAGTATATTTGGAAATGATATCATGATAACATTTACTTGATATTCATAAACACTAGTTAATACCCAAGACAACTATCCAGAAGATTTGCATAAATTCGAATATCCATCCAAATTTTTCAGCTGAGAAATTTCTTATATGAATTTGGAGTAATGACAGTGAGTTTTAACATATTTAGAGTTGAGTGGTGGTAAACTCAGGTTATTCTCATGTTCAGTCTTCAATAAAGCTTATTTTGGCTTTAGTTATATGGAATTGGAGTTTTGTTTAACTTTTGTCCATTGCTAGAGCTTCAAGTAACCCCTATCTTATAATGAGAAAAATGCCAACTGCTACTCCAGGCTATGTTTCATTAATTTACTTTTCTGTGGATTTAAACCACGTATTTCATTTGTTTCAGACATCTTAGCTGGTTTTCTTGTTTTAATTCTCCAGACTATATATTCAGTGCAATATTGTATGCAATGTTCAGCAGCATCATAAGGTGGTTGTTAAACCATCTTACATGTACCCTTCTATAAAGTTTTTCTACATATTGCTGCACATCTCACTTTAAGAGTTTGTTGCATAGCTGCTTTAATTCATTTTAACAGAGGCATTGTTTCATATTGTGTTTAACTACAGCTCAAGCATTATGTGTTAATTTCCCATCATCTTTAACTGAAGTAGTATAACTCATGTATGTATCTATCATAGCAAATTCAGCTAGCATATTTTAATTTATTTCCTTTACCCTTGGATTCACTAGTCTTATTCTCTGAAGTCTCATCCATATGCCTTGGGTCTGCATCAATTTCAACAGCTCTGAATTGAAGTGACATGGCTTGAGATTACAGGTCGCTTTCTTTCAACGTTACCTTTCTATGCTTGTCCATTGATTTTGCATTATACAGTAGTCACAATATACAGTCTCAATGTAAGTCCCTATGGGTTTGGGTTATTTTATGTCCTTTGAAACTGAGCATTGTTTGCTACTGTATCACTGAGACTGCATTTTATGGAATTGTTCTATGGCAGTCCCGGTTTAACTCCCCTTTTACAGGCTTATGTCCCATCACCTTAGATACAATTAAACCTTTTTTATCGATTTGGTTTGATTGAAGCCAACCAAATTCATTTAATTCAGCTATATCTTTAAAGTTAATTGTTCCATATTAATTTTCTATACTAGCACTTTTACCCAAGTTTTAGACCAATTAATCTTTGAATAATAATTTTACAGTTTAAATCCAGTAGTATAATTTAATATGGTTTCAGAGCTGACTAGCTGTTAATGTAGGTTCAATATCTATCTTTCACTGTAAAGATGTATGATCAGTTGCTGCTCATCTCTTCAGTTTACCGTTCATAGCTGTAGTACACTCTACAAATACTTTGAAGTTCTTTTGTCCTAGGTAGCTTTATAGGAAGTATGAGTTTTATTCTTAAAAATGTTCATTGCAACATTGGAAATTGCTTATAGCTTAGATTTAACCTCTGCTTGCTCTGTCAACCAAGTCTGCTCCTAGTTAAGGGAGTGTATTTCCATGAATTTATAGTACTCAGTCAAAAAAATACATAAATTCCACAGTATATTATGACCTGATATTAAGATTCTTTTAATTTTTTTTAAATAACAAAATCATTTAGGCTATTTATCTAAATTCATGTTTTACAATGTAGATGCCTTAGGGCGGAGATTATTTCTTGCTTGAAGTGTGAGTATTTGAATATTAGTTTTATGACTGCAATGAGAGTTTTGGGGTTCTGCTGAAATGAATCTTCAAATAATATTTTGTAAGATTTTATAATTTTTATGGTTTTAAACTATATTTTAATTATTTTGTATTACTGAGTTCAACAGCATAGCATCATTAGTTCAAATTAAGATAATTCTCACTAACGGAGCATGAAATATCCGCCAGCCAGATTGTAGTTAACAGCTTAGCTGTTTGTATTTTGTTCCAAATATAAATCAGTCTGCTTGCTATGTTTTACTCTTTTTTTCATTAATTCTATTTTACCAAAATGCAGCCAATTCTCTAGCTAAGGTAAATTCATTCTGAATTGAAGGTAGTGTTCAAAGTATTGAAAGTTCAGATTATTCCAGTGAATCTTCAAATGCTTATATTACACATCACTCAGAGACAAAACCTATTCCTTTACATTCTCCACATTTGTGAAAAGATGTTTTAAACTTTGCAGAAAAAGAATTCTAACTTTAGTGACTTGATTATCATATTATATATTTGATATTAATTAACTTAAGCAATTCTGCTTAAGGCACTACGTTGTACCTTTGCAGGTAAGAAAACATATGACAAAGAGGCAAAGGATTACACACCAAAGTGATTATGCCAGTCCTTAATTTATGATACAAGATTATTTTGTGCAAAGTTGCAAGCACAAGTAGAATGTGTCCTTCAGTGTTTTAGAGAAAGGCGTGGAGGGGGCAAACTGTATTTCAAAGTAGTCAACATTGACAGAAGAGAACTCTTAGTCACATTGACTGAAGAACAGAGTTAGTGAAGCCAACTCATGGTTCATGCCCAAATGCAATTCAGGTGGTCATTGATTAACATGGGAGAAAGTAGCACAAAATCCAGAAACTTCTTTCCTTGTACCCAGACCTCCATAGCTTAATAGCATCGCTTTTTTATACAGATAGTTGAATCAATTCAGAATTTTTGTTAAAAAAATCGCTCCCAAAAAAGCAAAATGACAGCATCACATATTAAAGTAGCCCATATCACATAAAAAAAAAAAAAAAAAGTAAAGTATTTATATACCTGGAATAGGTAGAATTGTTGTGTTGCTGCTTGGTTGTTTGGAAATAATTTTTTTGCCACACTTAGACAGCTATATAAGCAAGAACTCAGAAATAATTTCATTACCAAGACACTTGCACTTACGCTTTATAAAACTTTTCTATTTTACCTGCCTGCTGAATTTATGAGATACCAAATGTGGTTAGGGAAGTAATTTGAAGTAATGCTATGGCCTTAAAGCAAAGGAAGTAGTAAAATTTTTACTAGTATCAAAGTTAGTAGATCAATGTGACCTATAACGAGCTAAAAAGTTGTGAATCACTAAAGTGAATTTACGCTGAAATATTTTAATTTGGATAATTTTGAGCAGTGATATACCTCTAGCTGATGTTTAGCAACTTCTTTTTAGCTACATCTAGCCCTCTCACAGGTTAAGGTATATGCCTTCAAAGGTAGTTACACAATGCTCGATATCGTGTAAATTGACTATGTAGGTACAAGGACACTTAACAACATGGTAATATCTGTTTGATTGCTGTAGTAGAACACTTCCATCTTTACTGTGATACCACGAGATCAGTACTGTACGATCCTATCATCTGGGCTACATGAAGAATATCAGAAGGCCAGATCCCACTCCCTGAGTTATTAAAGAAGTGATATGTCTTATCAGAAAAGGCAGAGCATTCTTCATGTTCTTCAAGGGCAATAAATCCTTATTAGTCTGATCTGTAATCTAATGAAAATCTAAGTATGTTGAATTACTTCCCCATCCCCCCCCCCCCCCAGCAGACTCTTCCATTTTGGATTTTGTACCTCATAAATTTTACAGTTACCCTGAACATATTCCCACAATGAAAACAGCAGTCAATAATGGTGCTCAGGTTTTAGTAATACCCAAAGTTATAGACATGAACCTGGATTTCTTCCTATTTTATTTGCTGTAAAGAAAAGGCTGTCCTTATTCAAATGGTACCTGATTCCTGGCTGAAACTAATTAATATAGCTTTGGACAGGCTTCTACTCCACAATTTAAATAAAAATGGAATAATAAAACATCTGCAGAAGTTGGCATCTGAGATCTAACCTTATGCATCAAGAAGATTCTCATAGAAGTGTTGTTGTAAATATTTTCTCAAGTGATGACTCTAACCTTATCTCATATATATTATTACAAAACTTTGGTGTGAATCTGACTAATTTTTTTAAAATTATAATTTGATGAGGAAAATAGCAACAACATTGAGTCAAATTAGGGTACTTTCCTCAGGGGGAACAGATACATATAATGTAGTTTTATTACTGTTTTCTATAGCAAGAAGGTGAATCTTTCTCTTCTGGGAAATCTTACAATTTTTTGTTAGCCAAATAACTCCTCTGTGGCATTTAGTTGCAATGATATTCAGGAATATTCAAAATTTGTTCAAAGATGACGTATAATTAGTACCCTACCCTCCTATACATAGCACCTATTCCTAATCAGCTGTTATGCTAATTAGAAGTACTAGCAGAAATTTAGTAGAAAGAAAAAGACTGCATTAATTCCCATTGCTTCCGCTGATCAGCCTGCCATCTTTTTGTTCCCAGCGGTGATATTTATAAAAGAAAATACAACAGCGTTAATGTTTCTAAAAGTACTTTAACTGTCAGCGCATCTGAAGGCAGTTGCTTCATCTGCTCCTATTAATTCAATTTGTATTTAACTTCATATTGCTCCTATATTATTGTCATTTAAAATAATGTGTACAGAAATACACAGGGACATGGGTTAGAGAATAGGTGTTATATTTTCTGTTGTTATTTAAAAGACAAAAGCAAAATTCTTCCTCAGTCCACCCTACTTTGTTTTAGTACCACTGTCATTTTTAACAATGCTCTAGACTAAAGCCACATAAAATATCTTTACTGAATCTTAAATGTTATATAAAGGATATGAGATTTGTTGATATATTTGAAAACACAGCAATATTCACAACATTTCACAGACGCTGAAGGAGGTTTATAGACGTCAACTTTTGCTCCTGCTATTTAACCCACAGACCTGACTTTCAGAATGCCTAAATGTTACTATTTTCCTACGTGCTATCATAAAACAGAGATGCAAAGCACTTGCCTAGTATCTATTCCTTGTAAGTGCTGGTAAGCAGCTTCTCACAGTCTCCATACTCTTCCTACAGCTCCCCAACACATTTCTTATAGATTGCTCAGTGTACTACTATTTACTGTCTCATTTTCTAAAGTATCTGCATGGTTAAAGCATTGTTTTCCTTTATATAGTGACATATGATGGGAAAAAATAGTTTTTATGATTTTAAGAATAATTTTTTGACCTTGACCCATAATCTTAAGGAGCAGCAGAGCTGCAAAACTACCTATGCAGCTCAAATGAGTGTTCAAATTATGCTGTTGCTGAAGATGTCTATCACAACTGAGATACAGACATCTCAAATGCTCTCCAAGTCTTATATTAGGATACCTTTCATAAGAACTTTGTAAACTGAAAAGTCTTGTAATACTGAGCAAATCACATGTAATATCATTTTAGCGTTAGGAAGTAACATATTTTCATCCCTAAAGAAACATTTGCTTAAAACCATAAATCATCAGCTCAAGGTCCTAATACTGAAAGAACCCTGGAGTGAAAAAAAAAAAATGTAATAAAAGTAGAAAGTCAGTAATCGGTGATCCAACAGAAGACACTGAGACATGAAATTAATTCCCATTTTTGGTTCACTTCTGCAAATGAATTGCAGGATTCATTTAATGAGGCCTTTCTGAAACGTGAAGATTTAGCACAGACTTATACTAAGAGAAAAAAAAAAGCAACCCTTTCTCCTAACATAACAGCATTCTATTATTAACCTTCTTTCCTAAGCTGTCACTTTACTGGATGAAAGTGCATACAGGAAAAATGAAGCCTAGCAATGTGTTGTGCACAAGGTGATTTCGCTGGATTATTCATAGAAGTGATGATTCAATTAGGAGTACATTTTTCTTTCTCAGGTGTGAAATTCCATGCAAGTTGAAAGGGAGCCTTAAAAATAGTAATGGCTGCAATTATATTTGGAATATGTCAGATAATCATGTCATTTTCAATAATGAATTAATTAGTATAGTAATATTTTTCATATGCACAGTGTAATTGCTTTCCTCTGAGGATCTCAGAATGATACAAACAAGTACTTAATTAGGCCTCTAAACACCCATTTGAGGCAATCATTGTCTTTCTCTACTCATAGGAAACTGAGTTACAAAGAGATGAAGTGATATTCTTGCTAAAACACACTGGGTTAGAGGAAAATCAAAGTATGGATTTTTTTCTTCATGTTAGAGGAGAATATATTTTTGTTTGTATGTTTAGCTAAAAACGGGGAACATGAGTACATGAGAATTCAGTCTTTATTATAGAATTGACAATGCATCTTTTCTATTAAAAAAAGAAAAAATATTGAACCATGTATAAAGTAAGATAACATTAAGACTCTAAGACAGGGGTCACCAAACTACTGCCCGTGAGCCCGATACAGCCCCAGGGTCCTCAGTCTGGCCCCTGGTATTTACAGACACCACCCCCCCACCCCCCCCGCGCTGGGGGTTTGGGGGCGGGGGGGGGGCATGAAACCAAGCAGCCGCAGATGGCTGCCTGACACTTCACCCGCGCACCGGCCCCCTGCTTTAAGACTTCAAACTTAAGTTGAACAACCCAAACAGGAATAGCTACAAAATACAGCTCTATTCTCAGCAGTATTCACAAAGCACTTTTCCTCATCTATAAAATTTATCTAATAACTTCTGATGATTTTTTTTCCCCCCCGCACACAAACAGATAGCACATTTTCTTAAGAGGAAGAGGCCATTATTTATGTGATTTTTTTTTTTCCCCCCTGTTGGCTTGGCACGTACCTAAAGACTGCTGACCTTGAAAATACAGCTTACTAATATTAACATGACAAAAAATAAAATCAAATTTCAAAAGTCTGTACCATAGGACTGATGATCAGGTACATGAGGGCAAATCTCCTTTAGTCATAAAATAGGTGTATCTTGTGGCAATTATATGGATTATATTGCATTTGCTTAATATTACTAATAACATCGAATCAGTCAATATTCAATTACAGTTTCTCCTGCATCTAGTAAATCTACCCATTCAAGCATTAATAAGGTGATCATCTAGTGGTAAAAAAAACCAAACCTCTGAAAGCTGGGTCCACAGTCACTGTTTTGCAGGATGACTAATTAAAATACCTTATTTCCTAATTAGGAAGGAAATTCTGCTGGGCTAATGTCTCTGCCTGACACATTATTCCAGTCTGATTTTTGTTATTTCTTCACTGAGATCAGCAGTCCTTAAAGGACTCTTATTCTCCTCTCCTACTCTAGGCTTTCTATTCTGTTATTCCTTTTATTTTGCTTGAAAGCGACCTCAGGGACTGCTATGGTACATGCATCTTAAATACAATTGATGAAATATATTAAATATACTTGACAAAATAATCTCTATCTATGCGAAATAATTTCTATTTTATATAATATTTTTTTCTAGTTATTGGACTCTATTATATTTCTTTTTATAAGAAGAGACCTACAATAAAACCCCACAATACTCTGTTCTCCAGTCCGAGTAGATGTAGCAGCATAATAAAGAAAGTTTAAAAATAGATTCCTTTCAGCACAACACCTATGCAAGTGCTAGATTTTAGGTATACTGAATCTGAAAAGGTATGTAGGTTCTCCTGCCTGAGAATTCAAATTATCTTCAGTGCTCTAGTGTTTATTATCTGTATTCTAAGACTTGTTTTAAGAAAAGCATAAATGGTAGAAAAGCTGAGTACTTCAAAGTATCTTCAATGTTTAAGTACTGCAGGCTCTTAAAAAAAAAGAGGTTCTCTTCTGCCTCCATCATCTTCCCTATCATTTAAAATGGCACTGAAAATGGAACTTCAAAATACAAATAGGACTTAAATAGAAGAAATTAATAAAATCTAGGCAGCCCTAGTATTTTTCCAGCTAGCACCGATTAACAGCATGTTACACAAACCCAGATGAAAAAGAGTGACGTTTCAAGGGTATGTTTTATGTATGTGGTTGCCAGTTTTATTCATCATAATTTACAACTGTCTATTTATTTTTTTCCCACAGAAAATAAATTCAAATATGTCTTTAGTTATTTTTAAGATTTTCAATTAATCACTAGTAATTTTCAGTTTAAATGCCAGGGGAATTGAAATAGTCCATAATATTATTAACCCATTCAACAGCTTATTTATGCAATTTTCCATCTAGATTTTATGTTGTTGATATAATGCAAGGTGAATCTAGTCTGAATGCCAACTGACTGAAGTTATTCGGTAACGTTTTCAATCCAGTCCATAGACATTTACAGTGTCTGTAATTTTGGAAAAAAAAGAAGAAAAAAATATCTTTACAACACCAGAAAGACAATTCATGATTACAGATTGAAGTAACGACAGAAAAAAATTTGCAAGAATGATCAGGGAATGGCAAACGTGTCTTAGAAGAAGAGACTAAAAGAGTTTGTAAGTTTTAATGTGGGTAGAAGAATGATGCATTTGATTGCTCTGTAGAAATACATGACTAAACTGTGGGACACACGAAAAATTAAAGTGAAGGACAATGTTGAAACAACAGCAAATACATTAACCATAGGTAAATACAGGCCAAAAATTAGCTGATTAATTATCAGAGAAGCAAATTTCTTGGAATAGCTGTTGACTGAGACTACCAAGATCAAAATTGAAGAAAGTTGTAGTTTAAAAATCTTTGAAAACAATGACGTTGCTGCCCATGATAACAATACAACAGGACTCTTAACTCTTTTAAACATTCTAAATCTAATTTACTCAGTGATTATTGTGAAAGAATAGAAACAAAATTTTATTCATTTCTTCTAAATTTTTAGTTAGGTTTGCTGTTTGTATTTCATTATGTCATTCTTAGGGTGTGGAAATCTTTACAGTTTTTTAATTCTAAACCAGCAATAAGTATAAAAAAAAAAAGTCAGTGAAAACATCGAAATATTATCCAGTGATGGTAAAGGATTTGTATTTTCAGACTGAACTAATTATATATTTTGGTTAACTTAAGGATTTAAAAAATAACTCAGAAATGTGTGTGTATTCAAGTGAAACTCAGTGTTGTTAACAAGAAAATCTTTATAGGAAATGCAAATACTGAAAAGCATGAACATTTGGCACTAGGGGATATAAAAAGCAATACATTTTGATTATTGTCATACAGATTAACACTAGTGAAAGTTAAATCCAAATGGATCAGGTTCCTATGTTGGGGGGTTTTGTTTGGTTTTTTTCCCCAATCAAAATAAAGCCATAATTCTTTTGTCCCAGTGCTTAACAGTTTCAGAAGTACGTGATGGCCCTGTAAAAGCAATAGAATTTTATGTGAATGTAGAAGCCATTTACCTCAACAATCCTCTTTATGGAAATTCAAAGCACCACATTGCCTGTTTGCTTTAAGACAGAGGACATGAGCTGGATGGATTCAGATGAACCGCCAACTGTGTCATCTCATCAGACATTCTCAGAGAAAGGTCTGATGAGTACTTGTTCCAGAGACAGCAACTGGGAAAGTGAAATAAGTAAAATTTAGGCAATAGCTGATGTACTTTATCCCATTCAAACGATACGATATACAAGTCGAGAAGGAAGCATTTAAAAAAGTGACAAACAGAAAACCTTGACAATTAATCTCTTCCTGAATGCCATTAAAATCAAACTAAGGCCCTGCTGAAGGACACCAAGAATAACAAAAAAGCAATTAATTTAAGCTTTGTTCTCATTAAGCTGCCATAATTACACTTTGAGGATGAAATGTATTTACGTGGGGGTCAAGCCATTTTATTTGACGCATTATATCACCCAGATTTCTGTCACTGAAACTGTTTCAAGGGAGGTCAGACTGGTCATCTTAGATGTTAACAAAAGACAAACACATTTGCCTGGAAATGAACAAAAAAGGCCAAAATTCATAGCACAACTACTTTCAAAAGGCTTGCAGCCAAAGACACATTTTTTCCTCTTACAGTGCTGAATTTAATTTGCATCCACTAAATTTGTGACAAAGATTGGAAGGAAAAAATATAAGCAAGAGGAAAAATAGTTTCAGAATATAACTCGATGCTAATGTTCCCACTATCACACTGAATTTGAAACCCTAGAAAAGCAAGCCTTGAACATTCTTGAATAGATTTTTCTGAATGAAAGATTAGATTCTGTTAATCAGCAAGTTACTGAAGGGACAATTTAGTCTTGGTCTGAAGGTGGTGAATGGATCAGCTTCAGAAGAGTCAATCTTATCTTTCATTTAGTCTTAAGACTTTGTAGCATTATTTGTTTGAAACGAAGACACAGGGGAGAGATGCTCTAGTGTTTTAAAGCTGTGTTCCTGAACTTATAATTTCATTGTTTAATTCTAAATAAATAAATAACAAAAAAGAAACCATACTTTATCTATCATATTTTAAAAGATCTGTGATTCCCCCTCAATTTTATTGCCCTGTCACTACAACAGTAATATGGCAGAAGAAAGAATTTTAAAATAGCAATTCCTATAAAATGTTAGTGGTTTCCTGGGCTTGACCACTTTCTAGTGATACAGAAGAAATAACTGTGTACCAGGGTGAGCCATGCAGGTGATTGGTAAAGGACTGGAATCTTTAATCACCACAGAAGTAATATGTTCCACAGAACAACTCTTCCATCTCTGATCTCTCCAGTCCTCACTCTCAAGGGAACCTTTATAAAATACTCCCAAAAGACAAACCTGGGAAATGCAGCTTTTAGAACTCCAGAATGTAGAAATCTTGAATTCAATAGAACTAGCATCAGTATTTATATTCCAGTTCTCTCCGATTCATCTCTGTTACACAAACTCGGAAATCTCTTTTCTCTCTTTTCCACGCAAGTTAATGATGTATCACTTACTCCTTACTAGCATGTTCTTTTCCAGTGTCAGTCTCCAATCCTTCCTCTCTCATTATGTAACATAGCCAGATTAAGCTAAAAACAGTAGTGTCCAATCCTGTATGCCACCTGGATTTTTCTCCTTCTTGTCAAACCTGAGAAAAGGACTGTGACCTTGGAAGCTTTGTTCCAACTGTATGGATAAGTCTAAAAAAACCCCAAACTTTCTTTTCTGGCAGGTTTTGCCTGTCAAAACTGCAGCCCATTGTGATTGCAAGATATAACTGTAACACTTGAAAACTAGTATAACTCAAAAAAAAATCTGCAGAGATTTTTAATACCTTAATGCCATCCTAAGTAATATCTGGAATATAACAATGCAAATGGAATATTAAAATTATGTAAGTGTTGCTAAAAAATTGGCAAGTGCTTGAAGATTTTAACTTTTGTTCATTGTATGGGCTTGTATCTAGTGCCATTATACAACATGGAGTCTGAGCATGCAATATTCCTATCATCGATGCCACTGCGAAATGAATTTTACTTCAGAAGCATTCTTTCTGATTCATAGATGAGTATGGTCAGAAAAAAAGTCCTACGCAAAATATTGTGTAATACCGGTAACATTTTTATAATACAGAATCATAAATCCTGAAGTCACCTTAAAGGTTATCTAATACACAGCAATTCACTGTACCCCAAAGCAGAGCAAGCTCTATCCATGGCATCCTGATGGAGGTTTATCTAACCTGTTCTTAAATTCCTACACATTGGAGATTCCAGTCCTTTCATATATTTACCGCTCTTTCTGCTTTGGTCATTTAGCAGAAGTTAACATGAATGCAAGCATTTGTTTTGTTCTATTGCATGTCTAAAAGATATTCTCAAATTTACCAAGTTCATAATACAATTCATGTATCCATATCAATGTAGTATTATGTCACAGCACTCTCCAACCTAGCCAGCTACAATAAGGTCATTTACCATCTCATACCAGCATACTCTTCATGCCAGTCCCTCTGCGGCCTTCTCATCATCTTGCCTCATCCAAGGCATGTGTTCTTTCTCTTCCCTCTGCTTCTTCCTTGGCTGCTCCCTCTTCATTGGCTCTCAACTACTTAACTTAACCAGCCACAGCTGCACCTTATCTACATTGGCCAACCTGCCACCTCTGAAGCCAGCCCACAGTTGTATATTATCAATGCTAATTAACCCAGCTTCATTCCACTGCAGTATTAGATAGGCCACCCCATTTAAAAACAAATCTCAAAGAGGTTTATTTTCAGATGTTGCAAATAGTGGCAGACTTATTTTTGAATACTTAGTTTCAGCCCAGATAATTTTTTTATTGTTTTATTTGCAACACCACTTTAGTTGTGTTGCAGCTACATAGTCCCACAAAATGTATGGCACAACAGGGAGAGTAAATTGCAATTGAAAAATGGCAATAACTAAGTAAATGCAGGAAAAGTGTCCTGGTTTCATAGGCAATGCTAATAATTAATACAACTATATGCATCTGAGATCCAGTTGTGTCTTGAAGCACTTTATTTATTTATTTTTTATTATAAAACTGTTAAGTTTTATAAAGTATTTTAGGATTTATCTAGATACATGCATTCCTGAGAGACAGCTATTTCTATTCAGTCACATTGTTACATTGAATCTATCATCATCTTATGTACAGCAGCAATCTGGAATCCAGAATCTTTAAGATTAGGTATTTGCACACCTCTTTTTACAGAGCTATGTTGAATGACTGTGCTGTACAAGCTTGCCCAGCAGAGACAGCTGCCCATACCTAAATGACACGGTGCTTTTTTTTTTTTTTTTTTTTTCTTAAGTGAACTAGATTGTTCTTCGATATAATATAAACTTGAATTCTCCTATGGTATGTCAAGCTGTGAGGAAGGAGAGGGAGAGAGGATATGACTGGGAAAAAAAAAAAAAAGAAGTGATAAAGTAAAGAAAATGAGACTAGAAGTATAAATAAGGATAATAAAAAGATGATTAGTAGTTTCTATCTGGAGTGAGAGATCATCATCATGATACCACTGATGTTTGCATGAAGCCAGATGTAATTTCCAGACAAATCGTTCCATCTTTCATAGATTAAAACAATATTTTAGATTGAATGGCTTTGGCTTATTACAATATCACGCAATGTGGAAATACTTAGGGTAGAAAAAACAGACAGATGGCTCAGTAAATTAATCTATAAGCAGCAACAGAGCATAAGGTTAGTTGCTGACATTGACTGAATGTTGTGGAAGGTGGTAGAGAGATGACAGGATTAATTAGTAGCAAACATATGAAGGTGAAAAAGGATGTGGCAGGGGGTGAGATGGGTTAGGAACCTGTCATTTAAAGGGAGGCTGGAACTTCACATTTGAGATTTATAATTGTACTTAAGTTTCCCTACAATTTTGTAACATTTTGATTGAAAGCTCTGTATAAACACATTATGAAAATAGGAACACATCTCCAGTGTTGATCTACATTCTTGACTCCAATTTCAAACTGAGCTTTTTTTCGAGACTCCTCTGATTTTTTTTTTTACCAGTTGTAATCATAAAGCTGTAAAACACATTATATTATTTAGAAAATAACTTGTATGACATTACAAGGCACTTAAATAGTTCTGAAAAAAGACATTGTCTTGTTCTTCCAAGTTACTAGGTGATTTTTTGTTCTCTTTCATTGTTTCCAATTGCTATAGATTTTTGGGTAATATATTAATATAAATTTGGAATTGGGGATGCTCCAAACTGTATGCTGTGTTCCAAGCTAGACACCATTCTCAGCTTTTTAGCTCTGGAAGTCAAAACTACCCTTGCTTTTTAAACTCTGATATTATTACAGTTATAAAAAATGACATTAGATATTTTTCGTATAGTTTAGACAAGATAATCCAAGTTCAGTGACTATTCTGAGGTTATATAAATTCATGCTTGCTGAAGACCATGCACAGAATGTGTTTAATTTATGTCAGTATTGTTTCTGTGAACTTAGGGAACCTGATTTTGAAAAAAATGCTGAGCATTCCTGCAGGTAATGATTAGTGCTTTCAGCTGAAATTCTGCATTTTAAGCTTTTATGATGGAGGAACCAGTGTCAAAAAAACCCCACAGCATAAGGATTCAATACAGTATTTCAATATATGATTAAAAAAAAAAAATCCTTCAAAATTCTACTGGTCTTTTATTCTATAATTATTCATTTATAGAGATCGGAAATACATGATACAAGAGTACATACATGTTTATTTTAAGAGGTAAGCATTCCCTTATTTTTTTTCTAGCAATATTTGATACCAATTTTCCTCATGAATAGCCTAATGGTGAAAAATTTTTATTATTTCCAGTGAGTAGATTAAAAGAACAAAAAAGCTACATATCTTACCAAATATTTGACATCTTTTACAGAATTCTTTGAATGATACCAGAAACAGCTTGGTGTGCTGAATGGCAGACAGAGTCCCTTGAGTTCTCTTTTCTGATAGAGATCTGCCTTAATTGCTTTTCTTTGAAGGTTTCATTCCATTCAGAGATATCTCTCTATCTAAACAAGAAGAAGCTATTACAAATATTTTCTTTACTCATATTTACTGAGTCATTAAAAGGAAATGTGTTAGGAAGCTTAAGAATGTAACTCTCTTCTGCTTTAATCATACTACACTTCACTGTATTTTATTCCAGATGGCTTATGAATTACATAAAAAAATATTTGCACATTTTTCATTAACCTGTTCCTGCTTCCATACCAAGTCTTTCAAGTCAAAAAGATTTTTCTTTAAAGAAAAGAAGCAAGGAAGTACTTTCCCAGCCTCTTCTGAGATTTGTAGAGGTCAAGATTGACCATAAGAAAGCAAATGTTTGGATCCTTTTCTTTTTGTCAGTTCTTATATTTATAAATTAACATGTAACAAAAAATGAAAGTAAAAGTATGTTCAATTCTGTTTATACATGATAATTATTTTAATGTAAAAATAATGCTTGAAAAGATGACACCATTTGACACTAGCTCATCAGTGATTTAAAATTTTCAATTTATTTATTCATTCATTTTTCTTAGCTGGCACTTCACTTTAATTCTATGCCCTCAAATCCAGCTTTAAAGCTTCAGAAGAATTTTGCATGGTCTATGGATCAGACAGACATGAGAGGAACCAATTTGCAGCAGAAGCTAAAGTGCAATTATTTAAGAGATGAGAAGGGAGGGAGATGATGGACTTTGGGACGTGTTCCACCAAAAAATGTTTGATGCTGAAACTCAGGTCCTGAAATGGTGTGTGATAGTAAAAAAAAGTTATTTATAAAAGAAGGGATCGAAGGCATAGTAGTGGTTAGATGGAAAAAAATGGAATGTGGGGAAAAAAAAGTGGAAAAAATATATGTTCTCCAATGCTAGGATTTTTTTCATCAAACAGTGATTTCTAAACCTTTCAAAAGTGAGACTGTTTGCAATGAATAACTACATATGTGAAAGCTTATGCTTATCTTTTCATGTTTCCAGCTTTTTTGATTTAGAAAAAATACTGAATTTAGTATTTTATAGCGCACTTTGAACCTAAAAGGATAACAGGTTAAAAACATCACCAGGAGGAATTTATAAGTATTTGTCCTCTGGAATTGTTCACACAATAGTGAACATAAAATATATAGCTTGCTTCTATCCACATAATTAAAAAAAAAGACTTGTTGAGACAAAATCAGACCATTCTACCTTTTTCATAGCTGTTGAATGTCAGGTAGCATAAAGGAGATGAAACAAACATCCCTGACTCTCAAAAAGAAAGGAGAAAAAAATAATGGCACGTTCTGGCTGAGCCCTGGCTGAGTGCTGCAGGGCTGGGCATGAACACAGAAAGCTACATCTGGGCCCATGAGTGCCAAAACAAAGAGCTACTTGTGAATTCTGAAGAGGAGTTGTGCTGACTATCAGTGCAAAGTGTTTGTAAACCTTTCACAGCTGTTAGTCCTGGTAAAGTATTGCCCCTGGAACCATAAGAAAGTGTAAAGAATTGCTTATAGCCAGACATAGACACCCTCATTTCTATGTGCTTACATAACTGTCATCTACCTGAGGTACCAATTTATCTGAAAGGAGTTAGTATTGTGCATAATACATGTCAACACGCAGATTAGAATGAGTGGAAGAGTCTTTTAAAATTAATATTAGCCCATATTTGAAACTTTTTCAACCTTTATGCTATTATTTCATTAACATTCTACAATGCATTTTTAAAGTATATTTTTACATAAATCTTATTGAGAACTAATGTGTGGGTTTGGTTTTCTTCCTTTGCCCCTCATCACACCCTTGGGTTGGAAGGAATTAGACATTGTTCACATCATTAATGAAAATCTTTTGTAAATTCATCCCTTTAAATGGTTGTAGTTAGCAATGTTTACATCATAAAATGAATACTTTGCATCCTCTGAAGACTAATTTACCCATAAATATACACGTTACCCAAGTCTAATATCCATACGATTCTCTGTGCAGTAAGATACTGTGTGGTATAAATAAGTATGTCATCATAAGAGCTGTATTTTATAATTCTAAAAATCAATTATAACCTTGAGTTTCAAAACTATGACTTTACAGACATAATCCCTACAGATAAAAACTGTTACTCTGAGTTTTAAAAACGGCCTTCAGATTTCTGTAAAAAAGGAAGAAGACACAGTCTTCTTTCATTCACATGCATGTGTATACACATACACACTTTGGTTTTTCATGGACTGTCCTCAAGAACCTTATTTGTTGAAGCCCTTAAGGTTTACCTCAAAAGTGCATTGAACATATTCTATTCCAAGGATGAAAAGATCTGGAATCTGAATGTTGTTGTTTTCCACTTGTATTTTTTAAAGAGAAAATGTTCTCCTGAAATAGAACCAGTCAATGCAGGTGCTCACAAGCTGTTTGAAGTTCAGGTGGTCACCTCTAGCCTACCTGTTATCAACAGTTTGTGCTTAAACAGAGCAACTAAACATCTTCCTCCTTCCACCCCCGGAAAATTTTTTAAAAATTAACTTCATCTATATTTAGCTCAGATATGATAAATCCACTGAACTTACACATACCTATTTATATGATATTTAGGGAAAAAGTAAACCTGGAATAGGCATTTAAACAAAAGGACTATAGTTATCTACACATACTTGGCCAAGGAAAATGTCAAGTCACTAAGAGAAATTCTGGTAAGGTGTATCACATTTGAATATTACTTTAATTGCTATAGTAATTAATTTAATGAATCTGTACATTCTCAATGTAGTTTTCTATGAAAGTCTCTAAAACCAGGGAAGTTTCCCAGGTTTTTTTAACCCCACTGTACTTTAGATTTCAGGGATTACAGTTCTGACAATATTTAGGAAATTTAAAATCTAGATCTAGTGTTGAAAAAGAACTTCTAATTATATAAGGAATCATTTTCTTACGATTCGATAGTCTCACTTGAGCTGGCTGTCATGGCTACTGAAAGTAGTTCAGCTGCACTAAAAAGAAGCTAGTAACAAGTAACCTCCTGAAACATTTTCTCACTTTCTTGTGTGGATTTTATAGTAGTGAATATTGTGAAGATACGACCTGTAAGCATTTTTAAATATGTGCCTAGATTTTTCCAGTGCCTTTGAAAAATCAGTTCTGAACTCTGGTTTATGTTAACATAATTTGTTCAGAATTCCAGATACAAAGAGCAATGTAGAGTTGTACATTGCACATTTTCTGTTTCAGTTAATAGATTCTCATGGTGATGTAGGTGCTTTATGATAATACATCTCAGAAAGAAATTTTATTGGTAACTTAGGAAAACAGTAACCTTAAGTAACACAGTTATTCCAGCACCATTAATTTCACTTGTCATTTAAAAAAAAATAAAATCAGGTCCAGGCCATCAGCTTATAAAACTAGCTCCACCAATTGGTGGTTTGAGCCAGGATGTATCAGAGATTGTTCAAAATGACCCAAAGGCATGGTGTTCACAAAATGTGAAGGCATCAAGAGGCTTTTTTCCCTTCCCCATTCCCATGCAAACCTTTCATAAGAACATGAGAACTATGTTAATATTGCAAAAATATCTTGTTTCATCTCCAGTGTTTGCAGTCACCGTCATTACTTACTCCCAGTTTATGACCTACTGCATAAAAATATAATAAAATGAATAGATCTTATACAACGAATAGATCACATATGTATTAATTTTGGTCAAATGACCAGGAATGTTAGCTTTCAAATATACTGCTTTTATGCTTAAAATCAAGATGCATATCTGTGTCTGCACAGTGGAGATAACCTGCTAACTTGGAAAGTACTGCACTCTTTAAAATATTGCAAATTTTATTCGGTAAATTGTATTCATTATTGATTCACAACACTGTTTTCATTTTCTAAAGAGTATATATATATTTATATAAAAAAGTCACAAAAGCCCTCTTAGAACATTAATTCTAAAAGGTGTACAGATCTTTCATGATTACTTAAATATTTCTGAGGAGCAACTAGATAGGAATGTATAATGCAATAAAATAACTGTGTCTGCTGAAAAGGAGGGCAGATAAAGAAAGAAAAAACATATTTCATCTAAATTGCTCATAGGACTTTTTATGATGTCAAATATGATGTATCATTTGACTGATATAAATTACTATTGATTTCTAGGCTCTGAGAAACCTTTTATGCCCTGAACAAATATTTTAATCCTTTTGGGCGTTTAAGTAAGATTTTTTCCTTTGGATTATCCTTTACATTAGGTTTTATGAAGTCATTTTCTTGATTATCTCATAATAATGTCTGTAGATAAACAGTATATTTACAGAAGATGAGAAGGAACTGCCTCATCAGAAAGAATTCTACTCTTAGAGGTAAGGCCCAAATCCATACAATCTGTACAATATATATTGATATCAGTAGAAGTTCAGTTTCTAACAGAATACATTTAGGCATTTGATAGAATTTGTGTCAATGGAATAAACAGTAGCTTTTTGGAGTAAGGAAAACCTAAATAAGCTAACAGAATTAGGTTCATAGACCTGCTAATGGCTTATAAAAATGTGTGATGAAAAGGATCTTGAAAGGTCAGCTTCTCCAAAGCCTTTTTCACAAGTAAACTCTGATATTCAGGACTCTAAAGATATCCTGAAGGGATGTTCACAACATGATGTAACACTTCTTTTATTTAATCCCCAGTGGACCACATCATATCCTGCTCTAGTAGTTAATACTCAGTAGACTAGCAAACACACAGGCATCACTGACATATGTGGGCTATTTTCTGCGAGACATTTGACTACTGCTCATTCCTATTTGAAGCCATGTAGGAGGAGAAGAAAGCTGAAGCATTGGTGCAAGCATTCAAGTCATGAACACATCTGGTCTGTTACCTTACAGAACTTGGGAGTTAATTGAACAAATATACACCAATATTTAGTGTGTTTGAAGAGATAGGAGCTTTAATCTATAAAACTGGCTAAGTTTAATTTTATTCCTGCTACAAAGGAACAGTAACTTGAAGGTCAAATGTAACTTTCATAACCTAATAAAATCAATAGGAGCCTTACCATTGACTTCATTGTATTATGGATGGGGCCCCAGCTCAACAGTAACCTCTTATTCTGCTTATTGTGATGATGTACACAAACTCTTAAATTTTGTTGTGAAGTATCACCTTCTGTACATAAATTCTGTAATAGTAAAACCACCGTTTATAGATGATCCTAAAGGCAACGGCTGACGTGCCTTCTAACACACTTAAGACAAAAAGCCCTGCAGATCAAAATAAATTTCAGAAGAAAATCAGTGCTCCAGAAGGAAATTTGGCCATTGCGCTAGGAATCAGCAGAGAGAGGGTTAAATACCGTTGATGTTACTATGTGAAACATCAATGCGTGACATTTCACAGCAGTTAGTATGCCCAGATGCCCTCAGAGCCCAGCTCGTTCCTCCTCCATTCTCTGGTGCACTTTGAACAGTAAGATACCGCTAACAGGCAGCTAGCCCATGTGCTTTTGAGCCACTTTGCAGTAAAAAAGAGCAACACATGAGCAGGACTTTTGTCAAATCCTTTCTGGAAATCTGAACATGTGATGTCCATTGAATCCCATTTTTGTCTCCTATGGTAGTCTTGTCTTCAAAGAAACCTAACCAGATGGTGAAGCCTGCCTTTCCTTTCTTAGAGGCCATCAGTCTTTGCTCACGCTGAGTATTTCTAAGTGTTTTTCCTGTTTTGATCTCTGAGAAAGACTTTGTAAGATACTTCCTGCAAGTGAAGTTTAACGAGATTTTCAGATATGTTCCAACTCTTTTGTTAAACCATGACTCCATGAAAACTACCTGAACCTACTGAGCTTCAACTAAGACATCTTGCAAAAGTAGTACGTAAAGTAGCTTCCCTACAACTCTGGTCACATACCTCAGCTCACCATGAGTAAAGAATAATGACTTCCATTTATAAAGGCACCTCTTAACCCCTAAGATCCCAAAGGATTTACAAACTATTGTCCTGATTCTGCAGTCATCTACTTCAATAGATAGAGGACAAAAATCTACTCCCACAGATTGGTAATTTCAAACATCACAGAAATTGCAGGTGGGATAAAAGTTTTTTCTGGTAAAAAGTAGAATGAAGTAACTGTTTAGGAAGAAATTTATGTTGCCATCATTTTAGGAAATTCAGATGCAATTTGATCAGCAAGTTGAACATTATCACTTAAACTACAGTTTGGCTGAAAAATAGGAATCAAGATTCCAACATTTAAACTGAAGCCTGGCAGTTTTTGAGTCGGCATACATTTTAAATTGAGTCTTTGAACCCACTTCTCTGTATGTCCTATGCTTCACAAATGCATGATCAATATAGACTCAGACTGTTCTCTACTACTAGATTACCATTGCTACCTCAAAGAGCAATTACATATTCTTGGGAAATTTCCTGTTCAGATACCATCCAGTCCAAACCTGGTTTAGCCTTTATGAGTGCAAAACAATGCTGAAAGTTATGCTTGAACACGTTATATTAATTCATGGCAGCCGAAGAACAATAATAGCAGTAAAATTTTCAAAGAATTGTCTCCTTCTTTTGGAAGGAATAGTCTTTCAGAACCTTGTTAGCATTAAAGTCTTTGTTTCTCTTCAGTCAGGAAATAACAAATGTCCATGTGGACTTAAGAAGGAATGAGAATTTTAGAAGAGATTGCTGAAGAATATTAATCCATTTCCTTCAGATAATATAAATAGGCACATATTCTATGTCTGTTTTATAATGTCATAACAATGTAAACTGTTACAGATATACCAGAGAAAATTCTGAAGTACAGCTAAAGTACTTGTTGCTGATACTTAGATTGCAACTGAAACAGCACTCTGTTGTAAGATAGGAAGCAACCAACAGGCATCAGCTACTGACAGAACTAGATGAACTATTTGCAATACATAATTTAACGGTTATATCCTTCTATTGTCTTTGGAATCTACCAATAAAGAGAAAACAGCATTGCTATTTTTATTTGCCCTAATTAGTAATTATAAAAAAAATAAGTTTCAGTATTACCCTTGTCACGAACAATGTGATTTCCGTTACTTATTAGGTCACTTAGGGTACGCAATATTGCTTCTGTTCTATAAACGAACAAATGGAATTGATGAAAATACAACTATTGGCAATACAGAATAAGAGCTGTTTATTCATGCAAAATTGTCTTTGTTTGTAGGCAAGTATAGAGGATCAGAATGCTAGTACTGAGAAAAATTTGCACTGTTTTCCAGAATAACTGTTTGCACAGTACAACTGTAACAGATTCGTAGCAGCTACTCAGGTGACTAAGAAGAAAGTTATAAAAGGATTAATGGAATGACAAGTCAAATTTCAGCTGTTACAGTATGGGGTTAAGAGGGCTTATGTTTAGCTAACTGGCCTAATCAGGAACTCTATACTCAATTAATGTCTCAGCTATAGGAAGTTTGTGTATCTTGGAACTTAGTTCCATTCAATGAACAAACTTTGATTTCTTATCTGTGAAAAAAACACCACGTCTTTTCTTCTAATCTTTGCCTTCTCTGTCTAAGTTCTGTGAGACAAAGGCATTGTGGTATGTGTGGCAGATCTTGTTCAATACTTGTTGGTCTTAGTGGAAGAGCTTGTATGAAGTAATAAAAAAATGCTTGTTAAAAAATAGAATAGGGAAATTGTATGCATTTTGCTCTATTAATGTGCTTGTATCCCATTTTAACTGAAGAGTTGATTTTAACTTTTATTAACTGAAAACTGTACAGGTTTAGGTAATTTCAGTTCAACTATTATAACCTGAGGATTAAGAGTGTGTATAATTTACTGCAGTAATTAAAAAAATAAATTCACTTTTTTCTATTAATTCTTTTGTCACTATTGTTATATTATGGGACAAAAAGGGAGGAAGAAGATGAGAGTAAAGAGAGCCTGAAACACACAGTATGTATAATTGATTTTGGGTATTCACTTAGTAAAAATTTGTGACTTAGAATTTCTTTGTGCATCCAGGCCAGGGAACATACATGAAAAACTATGTAAAAAAGCCTAATTTAGGTATGTTATTGAGGGAGGAATAATTAATATTTTACGAGACATTGTTTAGTTTTGCTAAATAATTACGCATAAAGATGTATTCTTTCTCTACTTAAAAATAATCAAGGGAATTAAATGTTTCAGAGAGTAAATTACAGAGGGAAAGATGTTTAAAGTTATGTGGTTTTTTATAGAAATACATGAGGCTGTAAAAAAGCACTTTTTATGTTTTTTTCTAGACAGAGGTTATTGTTGGTTCATCAGGCACAAAGTCTTACTTCCATTATTGACCAACTTGTTTCTTCAAAGGATAACAGCTGCTTACAGAATAGTTGTCAAATGTGTTTGCCACATATAGAGAAAAGTGTTCCTTGCTGTCTTGCAGTGATTAGTTTACGTCCTGAATTTATGTCCCTTTATGCCCTGTATTTTCTCTTGCATAACACTGAGAACTTCAAATATTTTATAGAAAATCACAACTGTATATAACTTTCAAAAAATGAAATACTTAGACACAGGAAAGAAAAATGTAAAATGATATCCTGCTTTTCAGCATTGGTTCTGAAACAGCCATGCTTATGGTTAAGAAGAACTTACTCTTGTATTTCCTTGAAGGTCTGATAAAGCTACTACTGATAAATGATTCTCCAGCAGTTTCTGATGGAGTATTTCCATTTAAATATGATGGCAAATATCAAAAGACAAATTGATCATACTTCTAGCTGGCCATCATGTAAATTAGTGCTAGGAATAACCATAGTCGTCTAAAAGTCTGGTTGCCTGGTTTTTGTCTTCATCATCATGTGTTTTCAATTCACAGATTGGTTGCATAATAAATGCTTGTATAAATTCTGTTCATTATTATGAAAATAGTGGGTAGCAGATATCTCCAATCTTTTCTGTCCTGATTCAGGTAATAATATAAGAATGGCTGTAAGTGGGTTGGTCTGTCTGCCCCAGCAATATGTCATACATAGCTGTAAGCAGGTGCTAATAGAGTAACAAGACAAGGGAAAGCCTTCCAATAATATTCTTCTGACCTCCAAGTATTTTTCCCTCAAAACATACTTGGGGGGATTTTCACATATTTAGTAACCTCAGTTTACTTCTGTTCAGTGTCCCCTTGTGTCCACCAAAACTTTCAGCAGTTATACCATCTTTTACTCAGAGTGAAGCAAAATAAAGTAAACCAACCCAAAAGACTCATATCCAACTGTTAAGTAACTTGTACACAACAAAACAAGTTTTCCATGACAAAAATATGCTCTTTTACACAGCTAGACAAAAAGGCAGTTCCTGTAATTATGGATCCAAACTAGCAGAAGACCTACTAATATTAATTGCTCAATACTTCTTAAATGAACATGCCATTATCAGTCAGTGGTCCAAGGCTTATATCAGGATGTCTGGAAAACCATATACAAGGAAAAGAAAATTTAAGCTCATGTAGAAAACACAGGGGTTTTCTTTGAGAGAAATGACTGGTCTCAACCACTGAAAACTGATGTTGGCAAGATCTGTCTTTGTGAAATGAGCTGCTAGCGTGTTTTGTCTTTGCCTCCATACTAATATAATTATATTATTGTGGTTGTTGCCTATTTTCAGTTTCACTGAAATCCCTTCTTAGAAGATGAATTTTCCTCGAACAGAGCTTTACTTCAAGGTCTCTCCTGATGTTGCTATGAAATTCTGAAAGACATTGTGAAAGTGTCACACCCTCCTTCTACATACTGCTTTCAATTAGTGCCTAAATGGGGATATTATTTGATCTCTGTCACAGAATAATAGTAATTTGCTGTTGAAACTTATTCAATCCATATAGATCTGCATTATGAAACCTTGCAGGTATGTCCTTTGAATTCACACATTCATGACTGTATTCAAAGTACTGTAACACGTCAGGAATGTGACTGTCAGTTTTTCCTTCATCGTGTCACCTTAGCATATGCATATTTCACGTTTACATTAGCACATTACTTCATATTTTTCCCTGGTTTGATTGACATTCAGCATACTAAATTACCTCAGTTCTTGAATATCTTTAACTGATTATAGCCTTGAGACACCCTCTGATAAATGGCTGTGTTCCAAATTTCAGAAGCAAACACTCTGATAATCAAAGGAACCTTCTGTTTATGCACTTCTCATCTGGCAGTATCACCAAACTGCTTTTAAATTAGCCTGGGAGCTTTAAAATTTATAGGCTTATAAATACTATTATCTAGTTTCATGTTTGAAGTTATAAATCCTTTTTATTCCATGTCACTTATTTTGTTTTAAGTTTATTCAGATTTCTATATTGTCTGATTGGCTTCTATTTGAAGACAATTCATGGCCTGGAGAAAACCTTTTTTAATATAACTTTGAGAAAGATTTAATTATGACAGTCAGATCCAGCTAGTAACCAGTTATAAGACCCATAAATTACCTTTCTCAGGATGACAAGATGATGAGGTGATGAGGAGGCTATAAAACAAGTGCTGTGTTCTTTAAAAGCCTCTATCTATATTAGCCACCTATTTCCAAGATTCAGCATAGATTTTAGGGGACATCCAAAACCAGTTTTGAGATGCAGTTGGCACAGAAGTTCTAAGAAGCAACTACCATAGCAATAAGAAAGAGATGCTGGCTTTTATGTATGAGTTAGGGCACAAATCTTGCCAGTGAATTCTGATCAGTATTTGGAAGATCCTTGAATACAATTGAATAGCCTGCTCATTCTAATTATAATTCACAATCCTATTACAAATAAGAGTTTTCACTGCTCTAGGAGTAGCTTCTGTATTCCAGAATTTACACCTTACTTAAATGAAAACTAAATGAAACTAAAACTTATGTAAAACATGAAAAGTCCTAGCTGTGGTGAATTCCCAGTTTCTCACAGGCATACATTCTATTGGAAAGAAATTCCTATCCAACCCAAAACCCGGCATCAATATGAGGCCAGATGACTATAGGATTGACTTTTTCCTCCCTGCTTCTTCTTAGGGTACTGATAAAAACTGGTAAGAAATTGACATCTTCAGCCTCACAAAATAAAAGGGAGCTGCAAAGAGAAAACTGATTCTCCATGGTCTTTCCTTTTAAGCATCAATAATATGTTAATAAAAAAGAAGTATATGACAGAGAAACAAAACATAATTTATGAATCTAGTAGCACTTACATTTGACCTGTTCATTCCATTTGTTCATTGTCAAGAAATCATATGAATTTGAATTCCAAATTTATAGGTCTGAGTGAACGATAGCAAATTAGGCTGCAACTTTCTGACTTTCAAGTAAGTACGGTGTGGTCACATTAACTTTTACCTCTGCCATATTGACTGAAAGCTTAATTTTCAGCTCAGGTAAACTTGTACACTTGTTGTAGAAGGTTTCATCTGTGGATTATGTTAAAAAGCCCAATTTTGCTATACTTCATGAAGCTCAGGATCAGAGAAGTTCATCCAGTACATTATGAGATCCTTGTTTAATTTAAGTAGCAATTGTCGCTTTCTTTACAAACCATGAACACCATGAACAAGGCCTCCATCTTGTGAAACAAGTCTCAGCTTGATGATCCTTGCCGATCTATATGCAATCCTGAAATACATCTTCATTTTTAAACAAAAAATATGTAGCTGGTTTATTTTGACTATTTTGCAACTTACAGTACCTTTATAAATGGAGACTGAAGGGTGCTGTACTGTTTGCTTTAACCTTTATGAGCATATAGTTGAAATATGAAGTATTTCAACATAGCATAGTACAGTACTATTCAGGGATAACTGAACTATTTTTAGACAAAGCTATTGTCTAAGAAGCTGTGTAAAAATATTACTGTCATCATGAGTGATCTGTTGACTTATCAAGATAGGCTAAATGGTTTCTTTGAGGTCACCTGATCCGTGCCTAAACAAAGCAGAACTAATTCTTGGCTTGTTGTAGTAAGAACAGTCAGTCCTTAACAACAGTATGCGTATTTTAAAAATCTCAGAAATATATTACAGGCTAAATCAAAGCCATTTCATCTATTTCATCTATTTACTTTGTCTATGCCCACAAAAACAAAGTCTTATTATGGCACCTTACATTTGAAAATGCAAAAAAGCTGGATGGGGGCCTGGGCATTTAAGAATATGCTTCCTTCTTTCTCTGCTCAAACCCAAACAGATATTAAAGTGATTTACAAGTGCAGTATTTTTATTCTCAATATTTCACTGGCCTAGAAATGTTGAAGCAACTTGGAAAAGTTCAAAATGCTTCTGATCTTGCTAGTCAGTCATGGAATTAGAATAGAAACCAAGATCACTGGCACGTAGAACGGCCATTAGGCTGTGCCTTGCAGCAAGGCTTGCAGTAGAATAAAACCATTCTTCATATGCCTTTAAAGCATTTATTTCAAAGCCTGTGTTATTATCGAATCACTGAATACAGAAGAAAGCAAAAATATAATGTTGTGTAGCCTGTCCTCCAACTAGCATGAGATTTTGAATTTTTTCAGCATTCTGTCAAGTATAATATTAATTGTTGATCTCAAATAGCAAACATATTAAATAATGAGGACTAAGATACTGTGTGATGTAAATGCATCACACAAATACAGTCCTTTTTGACACTGCAGTTTGGAAAGAAGTGAGATTAATTTAGTGACCTCCTTTATCAATCACAAAATGCTATTCTCTCTGGCTGTGTTAATAACTGGCAGATGGACTGAAATCTCAGATATTTCACACTAGATATTGGAAGTTGCTATTAGCTTTGCTGAATTCTGTCTTATTTTTGTTGTTACAGTTCACAGGTGACACTTTCTGGTAGGTCCCCAGAGCCTGGCTTTTATCACTTCCTGTTGAAAACAACAGCAGCAAAATAAAGAAACATATTCTGATCTGTGATTTGAGAAGTAATAACTTCTTCCTTCTGAACACTTTTAAATGAATTTGGATCTTCAGTGTTATCCAAGGACAGTTTTTTTGCCTCCCCCCCCAGCAATTCTGACAGCCTAGGAGGAAGTAAATCTCATATTTCAGTACAGTAATTTGAAGTGTTAATTAGGGAATACCGCAGTGACCTTGAAATCCCTGTTTCTCCCACATTGGAATAGACACAAACTAACCCTATGGTAGAATAAGGGGTAAGGTGAGAAAAAAGAGAAAATCATCTTCCAGTATGCTCATCATTAATCAGAAGCATGAGTCACATTTGCTTAAAGAAATATATCAGTAATCACAGCAGCCTTCAACAGCAAAGATTTGTGAACAGAAATGTTGCCATGTGATACTCAACAGCTAGCATACCTTCCAGGCCTACTTTTCGCAAGTGAAAGGATTTCTTGAGATGTGGGTAAGAAGGCAGCAACTCTTCTTCCTTTCCTTCCTCAAATATATTTCTGTAAGACTGAACGTAAACCTCTTATTCTTAAAAGTCCTCATGGCTCTGAATCCCAGTGAGAGAATACTTACCTCAGACTTTCAGATAGGGGACTGCAGATGCAGATCTCCATAGGACCATTAAAGTCGTGTGTCTGAATACCACCTTTTCTCGTTCAACTATGAATTTTGCAATAATTTCTCATGAAGCTTGCTAAACAATGCACAGAGAGTTACATTTCTAAAACATAAATTCACAGAAGAGAACATATTTAGAACTAGTGAGGAAGTGACTCTCAAAAATTAAGCATGGAAATACTGAAGAGTGGCAATGTTGTGGTTTAACTCTAGCCAGCAAGTACCACACAGCCGCTTCCTCACAACCTGGTGGGATGGGGAGGAGAAATGAAAAAAAGGTAAAACTTGTGGGCTGAGATAAGAACAAATTAGTAATTGAAATAAAATTAAATATAATAATAACAACAGTAATAATATTAATAATAATACAACAGTTGCAATGAGAGAGAGGCACACACAGAAGAATAAAACCCAAGAAAAACAAGTGACACACAATACAATTGCTCAGTGCTCACAATGCCCAGCCAGTCCCTGAACAGCGATCAGCACCTACCAGCCATCTCCCCCCAGTTTATATACTGAGCATGATGTTCTATGATGTGGAATATCCTTCTGCCTAGTTCGGATCAGCTGTCCTGGCCCTGCTCCCTCCCAGCTTCTTGTGCACCTGCTCACTGGCAGAGTATGGGAAGCTGGTAAGTCCTTGAACTAGACTAAGCACTGCTTAGCATCAACTAAAATATCAGTGCACTATCAACATTACTCTCATCCTAAATCCAAAACACAGCATTGTACCAGCTACTAAGAAGAAAATTAACTTTATCCCAGCTGAAACCAGGACAGGGAATATAGTTAAAGCTGTAGTTCCTCAAAGGGGACTTAAAATCTCAGATTAATAAAATACTCAGACCAGAGTCTTCTGAACAATCCACCTGAACTACTCTTCTCTAAATGGCTCATAAAGCAGCTTCTGAACCAGTCTACACCAGTTTATTAAATTAAACCACAGCTGGCACCATTTTAGTGTGACTCACTAATCTGTCAAAGGCCAAGCCAGCAGCTACTTCACAAGTCATTCAGATACCTGCCTGTGTGGACCACAACCTCCAGAAAAAAAAACATTAGCTCAGTCTGGAAACTGCTTTTGCTGTTTCACTCTAGTTTACCTTGGATTATGTTGTCCAACACTACATACTTTTGGGATGTTGTCTATGCAACTTTTCTTCCAGCCCAGCCAAAACACACCTCTCAGCATTTGCTAGTAATTCATGTAGATGAGTCCCTGTTTAGTGTGCTGGCTGTGTCTGCAGTTCTTAGCTTTTATGTCAGTGAATTATATCGGCAGTCTACATATTTAACATTGGTTGAGAATTTTAAACCTCATAAACACTAGATAACCACTGCTATTCAAGGCTGATATACTGTCTAGCTTTATAGTGGTATCAGCAATTGTATTAAAATCAGACCTGGAGCCAAGAAGTTTGGTTGACTTACAAGTTTCAGAGGGAGCTCCAATACTTCACATGAGAGGAACTGGAACAATGAAAAAGAGTGATTCTTGTTGCAGAAGGATTTCTGAAGTCATTGTACCAGGTATATTTTGACTTTGTGTCTTAGCGTTTGAAAAACACCCTCAGAGGCATTTTGAATTTTGATACTGCTTAGCTGTAGAAGTATGCATTTAGACATTTCTTCCCCTCCTCTGAGCATTGCACAACAAATGCTGCAGAATACCTTTTATTGTGAGAGTTCTCACACATCTCATTTAAAAAAATGACAGGCTATTCTTGACAATATCCTTATCTAAGATGCAAATACACAGCCCAGGCTTTAACACAGAACTCTAAGAAGGACCTAGCATGGAAAATACTGGTGATAATAGTACTTTTTGCTGTCTACATAAAAGTATTATTGAGGTCAGTTTGAAATCAGAGTGAAGTTATTGGTCAAATTTCTTTTTAGATAAGTTCTGATTTTATCAAAGACGTAATTTAAACTTTATATAAAGTTTAAGGGGCAAATGCAGTTACTTCTAATGGCATTAAAAAGTAGTGCCTTGTGTTTGCAGTATCTTCTAACTATTTTAACATCATCTACTCTCAATTTTTAACATCAGTAGGTAAGGACTTTGACTCAGTGAAAGTTTGAGATGTTCTGGAGATCTGGCTTCTCCCTCAGTTCTGCATTTTTCCATGTTTATGGTTTATAAAACGTAGATTTCCTTTGTTCTGGATAAATTGCTTAAAACAAGGAAATAAACTATACATTCCTAGTCATCCATCAAAGAGAAGCAAGTGTCTTCTCAAAGTCTGGAAGCAATGGAGTTGTGCTAATTTTAAAATAAAGTTATCTATTAAAAAGTATGGTTTTTTAATAACTACAATTTCTGTCTTAAGAAGCCTTCCAGGAAGTTTAAATGTAAGTTACATTGACAGAACCGAGACGTAATTCAGTTTTTCTTTCTGTATGTAAATGTAAATGGAGGTCTTTAATTCAAAGTGTGGGCTCTTGCGAAATTTTTAGGTTTGCCACATGAGTGAATAACTGAATGGACCAGAATGAAAATTATGGTGCATCACTGCAGGACGATACATCAAAAAATATGGTTTATTCAATTAACTTGACAACTGAACTATAGTTTTAACTATTTATTATAATGACTTCATAATATAGTAATAAATATTTTATAATGTACTTTACGGAAATATCAAAGCTTTATGAATTCTGCACTGCACATAATAAACCACTGCAGCATGCTGCTATGAAATCTTTGCCAAGAAGCAGGGAACATAGAGGCACTTTGTGTGTAATCCATAAAGCTTCCAGATTATCAAAGTGTAGCCTTTTATATGTAATTTTTTAAGAAATTGCACTGTGAAGTTCAGTAGCAGAATCAGATCACACTTCTTTTTAAAAGTCTGGTTGTTTAGATGAAGAGTAAAATGCTTCTGGCTTATAATGGAACACAAATTTAACCTTTAGCTCTATTTCAGATTTTCTGTGTACAGACTGAAATTGTGACAATTGCTTCTTGCACAACTCCAGATATATTAATCTCTCTAGTCTCTGTTATACATATGTAATTAGATAAATGTAATGTACAGGCATGCCAGAAGAGCTTTAAACTAAGCATGATAGTCACTCTACATACATTTATTCTCAGGTGCATGAGATTTGCTTATATTTTCAAGATATTCTCATAACAAAGATGAAAACCCGGAGGCTAGATAAACAGTAGTACTCTGTAGCCTAACTCTTTTAAATGTTACCTCTGGTAATTTTCCCGGAGTTGGATTTTATAAACATAAATATCAGAAACATGTCCAAACTATTCTTACAGACTTGTTAATTTCATCTCCCTAAGTGAGCCGATGGTTTTTACCAAGTGAAGCACAAATGAAGTAATGAAAATACCTTACTTCTCCTGTCACTGGAGCAATTAGAGCAGGCAGGCTGCTAAGGAAAGGGAGCTAAACATGCTTTAGGAAAAAAACAATTTTCATGGAAAAAAATATCTTTATGTGACTGATTTATCAAGACAAAATAAAATGGAGCAAAAAACTAAGCATTTTTAAATTGCTTTATTATTTGAGACAGAATAAAGACTCTGTATGAGAAGGACTTGAAACAGCATTTTTTGCTGGGTATGTTATTTTAATTCTTTTTTTCATAGCAATTGAAATAGGTGTTTAAAATGAAGATACTGTGTAACATTTGGATCTAACCTTACACTGTCATGAACATCTGTCAGAACTATGTATAGAGAGGGAGTATGGTCAATATAAAGAAAATCAACACTAAATGGTTCATACAAAAAGTAAATTTGGAAAATATGAAAAACACTATTGGCTTACTTTCTAGAAAATTCAGTTGGTTCTAAAATACCTGAGCAGCTGATAAAGGTCGTCACCATATGTCTGTTTTAATCTCCTGTCATGAGTACTCCAGCCTCTCAATTATTTCTATCATACAAGGTACCTGTATTTCAAAGCCTCTGTTTGGAGCTTGTCTATTCCTCAAAACTGAAAAGATAGATGGTGTAGGTTAGTAGAATTTAACCTAAAATAATTTCAAATATATCTGTTGGCTATTGTGATTAAATATCACAACAACTTTTTGGACATGTACAAAACTGTGAATACAGTCCTACTGTAAAAATAATTTATGGTTGGACAAAAACAGAGCAGAACCTCTGAACTGTTTTCTATGGATGCTTATATTGATAAAACAAAGATTGTAGCCACAATCTTTGCTTCACTACTATGAGTGCATGCAACTTTTAATATCAGAATCTTCCATAGCACAAATACATAGAGAGCCCCAATAATTAGACTAAAATAAATTAAATGAAAGTATATTTCAGGAAGTCCATTATCTTGAAGTTTCTGTAGCAAGCAGTTGGTATAACATAGCACAGCTGGTCCCTCTCATAGTGAATACTACGACTTGGGTTAAAATCTTCCCTTATCTTTTTTTTCTTCCTTTTTCCTTCTTCTTTTTTCCCCCTGTGTTATATAGGCCAAAACAGGAGTTTAGAGAACAAATTAAATCAGTTTCCCACATAGAAGAGATTTCTGAACAACCATAACCATTTATTTCTGACTTTCCATTTAGCAGAAACAAAATTGTGTAGCTTGGGTTTTTTTCATTTTTTAAAAACATACTAGAAAGCCCAGATCTGGCAGCCTCTGTAAAGGATTCCATCTGTTTTTGTTTTTTTTTCTTTCTCCCCTCCCCCCCCCAGCAGAGCCTTTCTTAATCCAACTACATTTTACACTGGGAAATTTTAGGTTCTATCTTCAGTGCATGTATTGGCTTGGACTCCTGTTTCTTCAGCATGGAATTATTGCTCTTGTCATTTCTCACATATAGAATATTTGCCTTTTTCTTATTTTTTCAATTTTCTTTATATTTCCTGTTGATAAAGCCTCATTTCATTAGGGATAAATATGCATTAGCTGTTATGAAGTCTCTTGAGTTTTTCTTAACAGTATGAATTAACCTAAATATTACATCAAAATTTTCACTAAAACCTCCTATTTACATTATTGTACATGACTTGGATTAACATTGTATTTCTTGCTAGAACTAAGGAAGCAATAGACCTACCATATATAAAACCTACACATTATAGCAGCACTTTCCAAACTATCAAGCTGCAAAAAGGTCTTTCACTACCTCATACCAGCATACACTTCATATAATCCCTCTGCTGCTTTCTCCTCACCTCACCCAGGACACACTCTCTCTTCTCTTGCTTCTTCCTCAGCTGCTCCCTCTTCATTGGCTTTCAACCACTTACCAGAACCAGCCACAGCTGCACCTTATCTACATCGGCCAACCCACTGCCCCTGAGGCAAAGCCACAGCTGCATGTTATCAATGTTAATCAACCCATTGCCTTCATTCCTCTACAACACCTGAAAGGTAGAGAAAATAGACTGCCTTAGAAAAACAAAAGTGTAGAGTCAGAGGAAGTAACCAATAATATGCCAAGTTTCTTTCATTCTTTGGGAATGATAAAAAACATTTCAAAAAAGACCCAAACCACAACCATATTTAAACTACTCCCTAAATTTTCCCCAAAGGTTAAATGTCAGAGTGATTTGTCAGAAAACAAAGATGTGTCCCGCTTTACTCGGGGAATAAACCGATTTATCAACTGAAATAGGTCCTAAGTAAAACCTAGCTCATGGTACCCAGATAAAGGATTGACGATTTTCCTGTCCACAGTATGAGCTTGTTGTGAAAAATGAGAACTATGGATAGGAGCAAGAAGAAAGAGTAACCTTGATAGCTCTGTGTGCAAGGATCCAACGTGCTTCCAGAAGCAAAGCTGGAAGGCTCTCCTTATAAATTCTCAAGTTTTCTGCTCTGGCCATAATCCATCTCCCGTGTGCATATAAAACCAATACCACCTCTCCATACAGTGAATATTCTAAGCAGCCTAAGGATCTGCCCTCAGGAATAGTAGCCTGAGCTGTGATTTCCTCTCTTGAAACGTGTTCATTCTTTCTATTGGAAAATAAAGATGTAAAATCCAGCAGAAAACACAATACTAGGAAAAAAAAATAATCATTGTCATATTTATACCTGCTGGTGTCCCTCAAATTTGTATTTCAGTCTAATTGTAAGTCACCAAAATAAGACGAGTGAATATGATCTATCCTCAGATGAAATTTCTCACTGTGTCACAGTTAGGGAGAGAAACTGCGCAGAAGAATTTTCTCTCAGTCCCTTAGACGAAATCCCAAAGACCAAGGACCCCCAGCATTTCTCTTTTTTTGTTTTTGCTGACAGCATAGCAACTCAACAGCTACTTGTTTGACTAGTAACTCTATTGCTCTCCTCAGTGAAACAAATGACCCTTCCAATTATTTTCTCAGTTTCTGATTTAGGCCCATTATCAACTGGTAACCAAAAGCCAAGAAAACACTACAAGTGGATACTGTCAAAGCCATTAGTCAATGACAAAAGACACTGTGGAAAAGTTCCAGGTATATAGGGCAAAGTTTTAGCTGTAACTTTTAAATTCTATATCTAAAAAAACTAACTCCTATGTGAAACTTCCAGTTTTTTCTAATAAAATATGATATCTGCAGTGTAATTCTCATACCTGACTTGCTGAGACAGGCCAGAGAAGGTGAGTCCAGCTGGCTCTCCACTATGTCCATTCACTCTCCCCAGGCTCCCTAGCATTCCAAAGTAAGGGATTTATTTTTCCTCCTTCTGACAATAATAAGAATGCTTCCTTGATTTCATTGGAGGAAGAACTGCACTACTACCAAGGGAATCATTTGCATTATTCCTCTAGTAATCTAGATATATTTAAGATGTAAAGGAAGCAATCCAGAACATAAATCTACTTGAAGGTAGACCATAACAGTAAATGGCAGTATCAGGGAAGGGTCTGTGCTTTCAGAGTCAGAGGAGCAGGCTTTCTGCAGCAGAAAAAGTGAGGTGAAAATGGTGACAGCAATGTCAGATCTGGTCATATGCTGAGCAATGCTTTGAATTGTGACCTAAATGTGTTTACACTTGATTCACTCATTGCTACACTGGTCCTTTCATTTTCTACCAGTGAAGACTCAGCAAACATTGTATGCTTTCATAAACATGTAATCAGCTGGGTTTTTTTATTGGAAGATCTCAGAGAAAAGACCCAACTGCTATCACTTCCTGTGTAGCTATAGGCTTTAGCTGACAGGAATTTGACGCATAGTGTAGGTATCTAGGATAGGGCTTCAACACTCCTGACAGTCATTATTTGTAATAGTAACTGAAGAAAATGTGACAAATAATAGATGCCTAGAGATTGAATACAGCTGAAAAACAAGTAGTAGATAACATTGCATGTCTGCCGTATGTGGCAAAGTTTAGAAGTTAAAGCAGCTGTGAATATATTCTGTACCCAACAGTGCTCCACATAACCTGTAGCTCAAAGAGTGACTATGAACATTCAAGGAGGAGTTTCAGGGAACTGGCTCTGTCCCTGGCTGTCCTACTAAGTTTCTTACATCCTTATCATTACTTCTTATTCTTGTCTACCTTTCTAATTTGGATTGAAAGCTTTTAAAGAAAAAACTGTCTATCACAATTTGTATGTATTGAGGACAGCACAATAACTTTTTCTGGGGTCTTTTGGAAACTACTGTCAGATAAATTATAACAATCTTCACACAAAGCAGATGTATATATGTAGGTGTACCTTTTGCATCTAGGAACTCACAGCCCCCTAGCTAGGGATCTTGCACAGAGAAATTGAATAACCTGAAGGTTTGATCATAAACTTTGTGAATGGAAGTGAAAATACTGCATGGAGATTCGACACCCACAGCCTTGATATTATAACAACCTTCTTTTTAAGTGGCTAAATGAGAAAGAAAAGTACTGTACAATTTTTCTAAAGAATTTTCTGGTTTTGTGTGTGTGTTTAAAGACGCAATATATGTTTATTTTCTCAATACTTCTCAATATTTCTTTGAGAGCATGAAAAGCACCGCGAGTTAACTGTACCATCCTTTACTTTACAATAGCCACATTTCTCTGCCTCAAGAGAATAAATAATGCAATATTACCAAAAGAAGCAAGTGCTGAGTATAGTAATTCAAAAAGTCTTTTTGACACAGTGACCCATAAGGTCATCTCACAGAGAGCGCAGTGGAACACGATCCTCTTTACTTTCCATTTTCTTGTGTGTTTTTAATGTTTTTCTTAAGAATATAGAGCTTAGATCTCATCTTTTGGGAGCCAAAGTAATTTTCTAAACTGTCCACAACACATGTATTTTTCAGAAACAGAAATGCTGAGTGCTTTTCTTCTGCAATTCACATTATAAACAGTAAAATTCTGAATTCTCTTCAGGGTAAAAACTGTTTCTTGTATTCCCTTCCCCCATGCCTTTTTTTCCCAGTAGGACATCTATTGCTGTGCTTTGCTGCTCACTGACACTCCCAGCGAAATGAAGAATTCTGAGCACAGGAAAGCAAATTCTCAGGAATCTCTAGATATCATAGTCATACCATTCTGTTTTCCTAGTAGGCTAGAGACTACAAAGCATGGCTTAAAAAATAACTAGGTCTTCCTCTAATGCTAGTTATGAGATGAAGATTTGACTTGATTTAGCTGTGCAGTGAAAAGCCTGATCTGCAAATGTACAGATTTTTAAATTGTGGCATTACAGTATTTTAACATTTGTTGCAATACTGTTAATATTTTTGTTTGTTTGTTTTAGCATTCCATCACATTCTAAAGGAAATTTAGCAACAAAGCTTATATATTGACTTCATGATTTTTCCTATAGTAATAACAATTATTGTATTGTGTACTGAACACTAAGTTCACTTTACTTTTCAAATGTCCCATTATCAATTGCCTCTCTACATGAAAGTGAATGTCCTCAATTGCCTCTCTACATGAAAGTGAATGTCCTGATTAAAAACACCTGGCTTGCTGCCACAATTTACTGCCTGTCAGTAAAAAGTCAAGGTTTAATTTTGGGAGAAAAGCTCCCAAAGACCACTCTTTTCATGCTCCTTTAATTTTTTTCATAACCTTGTTATGAACCATTTGTCAAGAACAGAAATAAATTAGTCTCTTTTTTTTGTTTGTTTGTTTGTTTTTGTTTAAAAGCTTGAATGCAGACAGGTTGTTTAATATTTACAAACTATAATCACAGAGCTATAGATGAAAATGTGATAAATGTCCGTGAGCATTTGAGTTGTGCAACTACCATGGAATTCTTCACTGTAATACTCGAGGGAATGAACATAGCAGTAGAAAGAGGAGAAAACATATGAAGAAATGTAACAAACATACTCTGAATTGCAGAAGGGAGGTCTTTTAATGGAAGAACATCTCTTATTTGTGAAAACTGCTAAAGAATTAAGTGGTGCCTACAAAAAAGTAGTGAAAACTTCATTAAGTGTGATAATAAAGAACAGAAAAAGCCTTTAATAAAGTGCTCTAATGAACTCAGTGAAAGGAATATGGATTTTATGTAATCTATTCCTAAACTTCAAACTTCTTACAGGGTAGAAATTAGTTAAAAATAGAGATTTTACCTCAATTCTGCAAAACTTAACTTTGTTTTGTTTTGTTCTCTTCTATACATTGTCAAACAAATTATGAGGAATATTCCTAACATTAAATAGGAATGAAACAAATATTCATTCTTTTTGACATAACAGCTGTTCACTCTCTGTCCGTATCATTAGACTGGAAGAAAACAGGCAAAGAAAAGGAATGGTAGCTTGACAATCAGCTTGCCTAAGTACTATAATACTGTAACTTTTGAGAGAATCAATTGGCCATGAAAAGGCTAATTGCATTGAACTACTTATACTTTGGAATGACAGTTATGTAAAAGCCACTAAGGCTGTTCTGAAAAACTGCCAAACAGATCTTGAAATATCAGCAGCTGAAATTTTATATGCACTTGACAAGCTTGAGCCTGCACTGGATTAACAGAGGTGATCAGTGAAGTATTAAGCTCAGAATTCTGTGTACAGCTGTGGGAATGTCTTGAAGGTGAATTTTGGATCAGTGAGGTCTTGTCTTTTCCTAGCCTATGTTTCTTTATCCATGCTTAATTCATTTTTGGAGCTGTAACCCATTTGTTTGAAATTGCAGGGAATTTAACCCTCAAGAAGCAAAAATCTCCAGGCCTTCTTAATTCTCCCTCTCACCACTAAACTCTGTGCCAGTCCCTGATAGTATTTCTGGCTTCCAACTGTACAGAAGCCTATATAATCAGAAAGCAACAGTCTGCCTTGCCTGCAATGTGTTTGGCTATTTACTATGATCCGTCACTACTACAATCATTAATCTCTAGCTTCCAAAAATTTTTACCCTTCTTCCTCAACACCGCCAGTATTATCCCAATTATTTCCTTCTTTTCACCAATACTGTCTGTACTGTCCTTCACCTCAGTTTCCCGTTTTCTTATGCCTCCCCTTACTTTACTGGGTTATCAAGCTAGAATATAAGGTACATGGGGAAAAATAAAATTTTATACAGGTTGATGAAGTTAAAAGATGGGATCTGTACTACATTTTTCAAACATTGTAAACTTTCAGTTTACACTCTTCTGAATTTCTAGTTTTGCTTATTTTAGAATTCCAAAATTAGGATAAGATAGAAACATCTATTCCTGTCATGTCTGCAGAAAGCAAGATGCAGCACTAAGTACAGCGGACAATAAGGCACCACATTGTTTAGAGTATACGTTCAAGAACATCAGATAAAGAAAAGCAGCTATGCACTCTGATTAGCAACAGCTTTGCCATATCTGCAGGCAATAATATTCTGTGACAGATTTGTTCTGGAAGCTCAAGTCACTCTTTGATTCCTTTGTAGGCAGCAATACTACCGTACATGTCTTTAGTGAACATAGCTCCCTTGAGAAATATATTTGGATATGAGAACAATTCTCGCTGTGATTTTAGAAGTTTGCAGAATACAAGCAGTCATGTGACTTCTGTGGTTGCACTCTGGCCCTAATATATATTTAACACTTTTGGGCTTATTTTTAAACAGTTCTCTGGATAGGTTCGGCAAAAATATTTTGGATTAAATGCCTATAACAGAAATATTCTCTCTGAAGTTTTATCGCATGCCAGTCTGAGACCGGAGCATGGTTCTGTTTCTCAGGAGCAGATTTTAGACTCAAAACAGAGTCAAGAGCCAAGGAACTTTATTTGCCCCACAATACATCTGTGAATGCAAAGGGAGAGAGAGAGAGTGAGAGATAAAGAGAGAAAAGAAGGAAAGAAAGAAGGAAAAAAAAAAAAGTAAAGAGTTCAAAGCAATAGCTACCACCCCCGAGCTGCAGCATCCTGACAGTCCGATTCGTTTTCAAGTCTGGTGGGGAAATGTTCCACCCGATATTAGTTGGTTCCATTTCTTTATAGAGTTGTTACAAGCTGTTCTGCTTAACCACACCTTCTCACCTGGCAATGGTGTACGTGCCCAACATCAAGGGGCCTCCAGGCACCTTGACCCCCCTGACCCCAAGTCTGGGCACGTGCACAGGGGTCTGGTTAAGTTTTGCAGGATCAGCCTCCCCTGTTGCTCCATGGTGTCAGTCGTTTTCCTCCTTTAACAAGGTATAGATAAATCTCTGCGGTGGCAGTGGTGTTACCTTCCTGCCTTAAATCTCTTCTGTGGCAGTAGTCATTCACTGTGGTGATGGCATGAGTTTCCTGCCATAGCAATGTTGAGGCAATACATCTGCTGTGGCAATGGTGGGTCTCATCGACGCAGTTTCTCACAAGTCTGGTTTCTCCTTTTCAAAATGTAAACCTTCAATTTGGGTTGCTTTCGTGTGTGTGTATGTGCATGTTTCTGTTTTTGTACATGCAACGTGCACACAGATGCCCTCACATACCCACACCTGTATGTCAGAACTGTGTCAGAATCACCCTTTAGTTTCATGCTGTGGAAGCAATGAAACAGCTCTTTCCATTTGAAGGCTTTTGAGATCTTTGAGGATAAGGAAGTAAAATATTTATTAGAATTACACAGACCCATGGCCTCAGTATGGCTTTTATTGCCATAAAATGTTCTTGTTTCAAAAGAGCAAAAGGGAGTGGGTAAAAGGAGAATGCACTATTGTCACCCTCAGAAAAGCCATCTTCATTCAGCAGAAAGCAATGATTATATATGAATAAACATGGCAGGATTATTTTTTTTTTAACATCTGAAGTGTGATATATAGAACCAGGGAACCCTCGACTGTGAAAGGAGGAGATATCATAGTTTACCTCTAATAATTGCATTACATAGCTTTTTCCTGATTGAGTAAATAGTGTTCAAAGACTTATAGATGCGATAACAAATTGTAAGTCATTTATTAGAATTATGGATGAATATAAGAAGTTACATAGCAATTACTTAGGAATATTGATGGCATGCCTGCAATAAGATACAAAGCAAAGTGTACCTCATAGTTGCCTTTTTAGTGACTGAAGGGGGAAATTAAAAAAAACAACATTATATCAGATTGATTCTACTTTCACAGTTCTTTCTGTGAAAAACAGATGTTTAAAGCAGCAGATTGTTTTGCTTTGTTAGTACAGATGGCAAAGATGGCAAAAATTTATGAGTATATGGGCAAAAAGAAAAATCAGACTTCATAATTTGAGATAATACCCTTTCAAAGATCACAAAACATATCATTGAAAGGGACCCACTCTCTCTATATATTGTCAGGTCCAGTTACAGCTGCTGTTATTTCAGTGTAACTTATAGCCTTGATAGGCTCTTATATTGTTTGACAAAAGCTGACACCAACATCGTTACTACAGCATTGTTTTCTTTTTGATTATCCCTTATGTTGCTATAAAATACAATCCATTTGAATTTTTTTCTTTTTCAGTGATGACTGGAAACACTTCCTCTTTCTTCTTTCCTACCTTTTTTCCCTTCTTTTTTCATTCTTTCATTAATATTTTTTTCCACAATAAATATATATTTATTTCTGTAGAAGTGTTTCATAAATAACATTTATAGGGAGTGGTATTTTTAATAAATGTGCAAGAACAAAACTCCTTAAAACAACCCTGTAAGTCCACTTTAGGGAGCTAGAAATAGGTACCTATGAATTTGATACCTTTGATTTAGTCAAACTGGGTATTAGGGAAGCTATAAATGCTACCATACCTGATGAGGAGCCAAAATAGAGGTATACAATGGGAAACATCACTATGTAAATCCTTTAAAAAATATATAGTCTGTGGGAGTTATGTCCTACTTTGCATTACCACCATTGCTTCCATGGCTTAAGAAGTATTTCTAAGATTATACACCTGTGTGGCTGTGGAGCTCTGAGTTAAAGGCCAGGAGCATTTGAGTAGGAATAGGTGAAGTAAGGTTTTGATCTTTGATATCAGAAGTATGCGCATCCACAGTAGGAATTTAAGACAGTGGACATGCCAATATTTGAGCTGGCAAGCTGTATCATGTAGAGTTAATGAAAATATCAGAGAAATCCATCAGAAATCAATTTTTCTAACTGGAATTTACATCCATGCAATGAGGCTGATGAGTCCATTGCAATCCATACTCTCTCCGTGTTATTATTGCCCATGCTTTGTAGAGCTGATCTGGATGTGAATGTTGACTGTTCATCTTATATTTATTCCAGCCTGCACACTTGCATTACATGATTCTAATAATCTTATTCATTATTTTATTAAAAACATTTTCTATAACATCTTCTGATCTTCCTGCCTAAGACAGGGACTACAAACATGAGAAAAAATACAGATATGCATTGAAGAAGACATAACAGTAAAGTTATCGCAATTTTCCCCTTCTCTCCCACCACTTCACACAATTCCTCAACATCTGTTCTCTGTTCTTACTCCCTCTGAGAAAATTCCGCTACTGTGAATAGTTGCTATCCTGTTTTACTACTTTGTATGTTTCACTAAAAATGTAGTGCCTTCTTCTTTGGTGTTGCTCGTGATAGACTTTCAAAACTACTGCTGAATTTGACTGGTTAATTGCTTCATTTTTACATAAAAATTCAGTGACTTTAAAAAAGATAGTGACAAAAATCTTCCACTAATAGCCTGTACTACCTTACCTGGTATCCTTTCATGTTTTGCCTCCCCTTTTGACAAAATGCTACCCCCGAGTATATATTATTTTGTTCTTTTGACTGTTAATAATAATAGTCATAATAATTTGTTTCAAACCTCAGGTAGGCCAACTGGCATATAAATGTTTCATTTTTATATAAAAAATTGATGTGCTAACCTGTGCCTTGCAGTTCTGTGAAATCTAGCTGGAAATGTAGTACCGTAGTTTTCTCTTCAGGTTATTCTTTGCTGCTATCACAACAAAATAATTGTTAACACAAAGGAACATTTTTTTTCTTTATCTCGCTTGATTTTGTGATAAAGAATAATTAAACAAGGTGTGAGTTTTCTCCTTCTCAGACTCTAAAGGCAAAATACTAATAGCTTAAGAAAACAAAAGCCCAATGTCTTTCTGTTTTCTTTACTGTACAACTGATTACAAATAATGACATTTTAATTCAAAACATCTTATGAGTAAGTTTGCTGATGACACCAATATGTGTGGTGGGTCAACATCCTGGAGGGAAGGGATGCCATTCAGAGGGACCTTGACAGGCTTGAGAGGTGAGCCTGTGCAAACCTCATGAAGTTCAACAAGGCCAAGCACAAGGTCCTGCGCCTGGGTTGGGGCAATCCCAAACACAACTACAGACTGGGTGGAGAATGGATAGAGAGCAGCCTTGAGGAGAAAGACTTGGGGGTTTTGGTGGACAAGAAGTTCATCATGAGCCAGCAATGTATGCTTGCAGCCCAGGAAGCCAACCAAATCCTGTGCCGCATCAGAAGAAGCATGGCCAGTAAGTAGGTCAAGGAAAGTGATTTGTCCTCTCCCCTGTGCTCTTGTCAGAGTACCTGGAGTACTGTGTTCAGCTTCAGAGCTACCAGAAGAAGAAGGACATGGACCTGCTGGATTGAGTACTGAGGAGAGCCATGAAGATGATCAGAGGGCTGGAGCACTTCTCGTATGAGGACAGGCTGAGAAGAGTTAGGGTTGGTCAGCCTGGAGAGGAGAAGGCTCTGCGGTGACTTCATAGCAGCCTTCCAGTACCTAAAGGGGGCCTACAAGAAAGCTGGAGGGGGACTTCTTACAAGGCCATGTAGCAATAGGATAAGGGGTAATGGTTTTAAGCTGAAAGAAGGTAGATTAAGTATTAGGAAGAATTCTTGATTGTGAGGGTGCTGAGGCACTGGAACAGGTTACCCAGAGAAGCTGTGGATACCCCGACCCTGGAAGTGTTCAAGGCCAGGCTGGACGGGGCTTTGTGCAACCTGGTCTAGTGGAAGGTGTCCCTGCCCATGGCAGAGGGGGTGGAACTAGATGATCTTTAAGGTCCCTTCCAACCCAAACCATTTTATGATTCTATGATTATATGATAAATATGAAGGATTATTATTTTCAAGCTAAAATATAAGGATGCAAAAGCAGAAAGTAAGAAACATCTTCTAGAAAAAGTAAAAGGAAGCTGGAAATGTTAATTATTTAATTTTACTTATCTATTTTTTAATTCTGCATCCTTTCAAAATTTGTCTTCCTTTCTTAAAGTTTTGCTGTCCTCAGTGATTCTACATTTATTTTTCTTTTCTCTGTCTTTATTTGTATTTTCTGCTTTCATAGTGCTGGAAACTTTGAAGGCTTGAGTCAGTTAGAAACAGTACATAATCAGTGGTTGTTGAGAAAATGCATAAATATTTATATGAAGAAGTATATGAGTAATATTATATTTCTCAACCTGTTACATGCAGTCATTTAGACATTTTTCTTAATCTTTTGGAATACTGTATTATAGATTATGTTAAGGTATCAGCATTATATATATTATTTTTAAATTTTCCTTACATATTACGATTTTTTTCTGATTCTTAAGCTAAAATAATTGATTGCTCTTATGGTTTGATGATTTCTAAATGTATTTGCTTTAGAAAATAAAATTATACTAAGCTGTTTCAGGTATGTCTCATAAATTCTGGATTTTTGAACATTTCTTTTCAAATAACACTTTCTGTTTACCCGGGTAGACATGTCCCTGTATGAACAGTTAGACTTAACGGAGGTCAGCCTGGTTTACAATTGCTATAATTTAAATTAACATCCTATCAACATTTTAATTTAATCAGGATAGATTTAACTCAAGTTTTGCATTAAACATCTTGGCTACTTAGAAGAGCTGTATTTTTAAATGAGACTGTGTTTTACGGTTCTTTATGATGTTGAACATAACACTAAAAAAACTCATAATTTAGTAATTCTCAGAGATCTATTTTAGCCATTAGGATTAGACAGGAGTTGTATAGTCCACTAGAGATTTTCCTTTTTTCTGCCATTAATAATGTTCATAAAAGGTTATTTTTCACCTTGTGACCCTTTAGGTAAAAGGTCACAAAACATTTTTTGGCATTTTAGACCTCAAAAACCACCAAGTGTTCAAGCATTTAGGAGCTGTTTGGGACTCCACCATGGGCAACTTTGCAATACCAGAGTAGAAAGTGATTTGTTAGGCTGTAGAAATCTCCTCCTCTAGCAAGTCTGGCCTTGCCAAAGTCCAGAACAATGAGATGCAAAGAAGAAATACAATCCCTAGCAGGGCTGCATAATGTATTCCTTTTTAGTTCTGTTGTGTAAATCTCCATTTCCATGGCTCAGGCACTAAATTCTCTGTTTCTTATTCTGTTTTATTTCACTCATGATAATATTTATCTTCCTCATAACATAGCTTATGCTTTTTTGACATCTCTGGACACTAATTTCCTGTCAGCTCACCTTTCCTTTTTCTTGTTTGTACTAGGCTTGTTTCCAGATACTCTTTCTTCATGGATTACAATTACCGTATCTTAATCCTATTCATCTCCTCCAAATAATTGCTCCATTTTACTGATAAAGTTTTTTAAATGGAAAGCCAAAATGGAAAGGCACTGATATTTCAGATGAGACCTGCTCAATATTGCATAGGAGTTATTTTATTACCTGACTTATTTTGTGAGTGATGTCACTGTTACCATACCCCATTACAGCATTTGCCTCTTTTTTCATCTACAATCACTTTTTAGACTTAGAAATTTTACCCAATCCTGTGATTTTCAGTTACATTTTTCATAAAACTGCATGTTAGTAATTTTAGTTTCCTCCTTCTCTTTATTATTCTTGCTTACTTAAAACTATTTCTATCAGAGACAGTCAAAAATATTTTGTAAAGAGTTCTAAATTTAGAATAATGCCTGAGCATGCCAGCACAAAGATAAGTCCAACATAAGGTTTGGACTGAAGTTGAATTCTGTAGTATTAAACACTTTACCAATGATTTGGTTTCTCATTTGTTCTATCATGTAGTTTTATGTCCAATTCCAAACTCTCCCCAAACTCTTTTTTAAAATCTTAGTCGTAATACAAATATCAAAAGTTAGCTTAAAATCTGAGAATCTAACTCTAATTTATCTGGTTTCAATTATATGAAAGAAAATGAAATACCTTTAGTTCTTTCTGGTCTCCATTGCCTGTTACCAGGCAAATTGCAATCTTGCTAGAATTTGTCTGGTTTGCAAACTAGATACATGCACAGAGTCTAGTCACAGTTCCAAATCAGTAATAAGTATTGGTATAAACATATTTGTTTCATGAAGTTGCAGCTGTTTTCTTAAGAGTGATATCATACAGCTCCATGAGTTTCATACAGTAGCCAAAGCTGAAATATGGTAGATTTATTGAAATACATATCTGTTGTAACCTTTCCAAGAATTTCCTGTGAAGTCATTTTTTCCCCCTGAAGTTAATCTTGTTTTTCTGTAACAACAGTCAGACATCACTGCTGATTTGAAACAAAAGAGAGACAAATTTGCCTCTAGCCCTCTTCTCCCCATATGGCAAAAGCTGTAATCTTTGCCTGTTAATAGTGCTGAACTGCTTAGCCAATTCACATGCAAAGACTGTATGGAAATCATGACAGTTTAAAACTCACTCCTTTGATGCTTCCTGTGTGTGCAAGCATGTTATTTAGTCTCACAAAAGAAACATTTTTTTCCTACATTTCAATCACAGGTATTTTGGAAGGCACTAAACAATGTGCTAGCATTGTCTGGATCTAAGCTCAGAAGTTTAGAAAGCAATGTGTGATAAGGAAGTCATCTCAGTTTCAGAAATGTTATTTGGATAACCCAGGGATACATTGAATTTAAACCTAGGTACATATAAGAAACATTGGCAAATCTCCATTTATCTGGAACACTGCCTGTGAGTGAAAGAAAAAGGTGTTCAATCAGAAACTGAATCTTATAAGCAATGCTTAACTTAATGGACTCAAAATCTCAGTGGTACTTCTGTCCCATTATAGAAATACATGTGGATATAGTGTGTTCAGAGCACAGCACACTTAATGTCACAGAGAACAACCAGAGAATTAGACCCAAGGAATGTGGGGTGACACTTGCCCATCACTCAGTACAGCAGTGCTGTACAGCCAGAGTTAAACAGAAGGATTTGCTGCAGCCAGCATGTGTTAATACCTATGGTACTAAAAGAGAGGAAATCATGGACTCATTCAATCGAAAAGACTTTTCCACTGACTTCATGAAGCCAAAATGATATGTATATTTGTATAATATGAGCTTTCCTTCCAGAATGTAATAAATTTCCAAAATTTGTTTCAATAGTTTATTCTCACATGTATTTTTCTTACAGTTTAAAGAAGAAATATTAGGTTCTTCTTGCATACATATTTCCTTTGTCAGCAGAGCTGCATTCATTGTACAGTTGTTTTCAATAAAAGGTAATACTGATGTCTGCAAAGAGCTGCGAGAAATTTCTCCTCCCCTTCCCCAGCACCTTAGATTAACCTTAGAATAAGGGTTAGTAAGAGGCAAACCTTGGTGCTTGCTTCTGAGGGTTAATCATAGATAGTTTGAATTTCTGCCCGTCACCTCTAGGTCAGACAGGTGTCTAAAGAAACTAGTGAAATCCCATAGTGGCACCAAGATTCTTGGGAGGCAGTTATCACCATATACATAACAATAAAGTGTGTCTTCTGTGGTGTTCCCAACATATTCTTTTTCAAATCTTAGTTTATAGATCTTTGTTTTGCAAATATTTCTGTATGCACCAAGTTTTATTCAATTGAGTCATATGTGGCATATTGTTATCGTATTCACAGGACTGGGTCATATCTGTTAACAAAGGACAAAGGTGACTGCTGTCAGGGAGGCTATGGAATGGAGTTTTTATTCGTTCAATAAATATGTATGTTCATAATAAAATCCCTCTAAGAGACAATGGTAGTATTTACTGAGTGGATAATGGCAAAAATCTTTATTCTCTAGGTCTAGAAAGATTAGGAAGAAAAGGAAATATTATCAGCTTCAGATACCACTTTATTTGTATTTATATATAGAACAATAAATGCATGTAAAAGGTGATCAGTGCAAAAGGCTTCAGTATTCCATACTGAAAGTATTGAGAGGAAAAGACAGAAAGAAAATCAAAGAAATTAAGAAATAGTGGTCAGTTAGAAATAACTTAGTGAAAACCACAAGGTATTTCTAAAAGATGCAGTAGCTCTCCAGTCTTTGATAGCATTATTTTTATATGCCTCCTAGTCACAACTGAAAAAGTCTTTTCTCCTAAATGTATGCATCTCTTGAAATATATATTACACAGGAGGACAAAATCAAAGTCACTGTGGTACAAAGCAGCTGGAAGCGAGTAAAGCCTTTTAACAAAGTTAACCTAAGACTCTCTTTAGAAATGTGATGACTAACTTCACCTTCAAAAATTTTCCTACAAAAAATATCCACATAACAGGGGAAGGATGGCAGTCTAATATTACTTCTCTTGATCTGCTAACAGATTCAAGTGGCATATGCAATTGTTTAAAGCAAAAACATTCTTCTTACTTCATCCCTTTTTCTTGGGCCTTATCCATTTACAAGTTCAGTCCTCTCTTTGAGCATATAAAATCATATAGCCAAGATTTATTTATTTTTACTTAATGTCTAGCAAAATGGGTCCTGATCTAGCTAATGCTTTAGGTCACTGCAGAAAAGTATAAGATAAATAATAATAATTTTATTTATATGGAAAATTGCAGGGCAGCAAAGTGAAAGTCTTCACAGAATCTGAACTACCTTCACATCTATAGGATGGATGCCTAAAATACATGAATTCTAATTCTTCTTGAAATGACAGAAAAATGTCAAGACAAGAAATAGACAAATAGATGCTTAAATCAGGTGGAGGGATAAGAGGGACAATGCAACACAAATTAACCATTTAAAATTCTAGTTATTTTTTATTTAGCATGACCTTTCACTCTTAATAAAATGACAGCATCCCTGAAAGTGTTGATGTTGGTTTAATACCCCTTATGACAGTAAAAAATGGGCTGAGACTATGGGCTATGTCATTTGCTGGTGAATCTTAAACTTTATTTTCTGACTGTATACTTAGCTTTTGCAGTCACCCCTAAGACATTAATCTATTGAAAAGAAGAAGGTATCATCTTTCAGGAGAAACTTGTCATAAATATTTTGATAAAGTATTTATAATCCTCAAAACCAGATGGCTGTTCCATGAAGATTGTCAGCTGAGAAGGTTTGCTGACAGAAACCTGTTAAACAACTGCAAATTTTTTGAGGGAAGGACTTGCATCACAAAATCAGATGCATTCTTCTATTAATCAATCACAGCTGGGTGATTTTTTGACAGCTGGAGCATGCTGGCCCTAATTTGATTGTCTTGCAGTTTTTCTGGTTAATATATCCTGGGTAAGGTGAAACTTGATGGAGAGAGTATAAAAGCAGATCACTTGCACAAAGTATAGGTAGGATGAAGGGAGAAGAAAATAATTTGACATGCACAGATAAAGGAAAATTCATGAGATTGTATTCATATCTAAAAAAAATTAGTTTTGTTTTGGCTGAGATACTAATAGACAGCTTTTAAACTTTCAGAAGTATGGTATAAATCCCTCCAAAGAATACATATTACATAAGCAGTGTCTAGTATTTGAGATTTCACATATTCCTTGAGTCTTTTCTGTATGTATTAAGTGCCTTTTTGATGGAAAGATAGACAAACACATAACAAGGCAGGGCTCAGTAAAATGTTGTTTTGCTGCATTCGTTACCGGTTGAAGAGGTCAACAGGATCATGTAGTTTACAGTGCAGAAAGATACTGGGAAACATAATGAGAAGAACCATTACTGACAGGTATTCTCCCCCTTAATATGTGATTTGAGTAGTACTTGATAGTGAGAGGCCTGTTGGTGTCTCTGACCTTTTCTCAACAGTCCTTCCCTGCTCATCAGTTTCTCAGATATCTCCTTGGCCCATCCCCGATTTTCTATTTGCCATTCATGTTTCTAAAATGTTTGTGGTCTGTTTCAGGCGGATTAGAGACCTTTCTATTACTATATATTGATGAAATAAGTCAAAAAGCCAAATCAAAACTACTTAGTCCACATTGGTAACTTCCAAAATACATTGTATAGATGCTGCTAATTCTGGACAAATTAAGTTTTGACTGTAAAATTAATGCTGTTTTAATTCTGGTGGTATGGAAGAGAAACAGGTCTACAATGCAGCAAAAGCAGTCAAGCAACAAAGATACTCAGTAGTAGTAAGCTGCTTTGGTATCTAAATTCCTCCCCCTCAAGTTTATCTGAGGCACTTCCACCATTTTTGCTCACACTCTGCTGATACCACCAGGAGAAGAGCAAGGAACTGCTGTAAATGTGGTGAAGCAGCTTCTCTTGATTTTATCTTAATATAGTTGTGATTATCCCTGAGAATGTCACTTATCTCTGGATTAAATATGAATATGAATCTTAGTTGCTTTGAATAAGACTGGTAAAATAAATTCTGCTGCGATCTGGATAGATTTTCTCTGGGTCTTGGTGGGACTGCATTGTATATAAATGAAGAGCTCTGTACTTCTAGAAAATAAATTTTATCAAGAATTGCTTCACTGTAAAAGATTTTTTCTTTCCAGATCAGACATGAATGCAACAAAGGCTAGCCAAGCGTTTGAGAGCAGCTTTTTTTTGCCAAGCAGTCGCTGAATCCACAAAAGATAATGCTGGCTTTGGAAACGAAAAAAGTAATCCTAAACAACTGGGTTTGGTTGAAACATCATGAAACAATTTTTATTTTTGTCTAATTTTTAACTAAATGAAAAGGTATGACTAAGATTTTAGACATTTCAAATAACTTTGTTGATCTGGAGAGACAAATGCATATTAGAGATAAGTAGTAAAAGCATAAAGTGAAAAATGGCAAAAGCCATGATGTGTTAGACACTGTGAAGATCTAACCAGAGCTGTATAAGAGAACAGTGAGAAAAACAGGAGTATCATTCAGTCAGAACAGGGTAAATACTAAAGACATGATAGCTATTGGTCCCAAAACACTTATACATTTTGCGTCTTCTTTTAAAACAAATAATGGCAGAATTTGTTGTTAAAGAACAATGAGAAATAAGAAACATTCCACAAGTCACTTAAGGATGTTCAATGCCAAATTGCACTCAAGGCAGGTTAGACCATATGCACAGCGTTATTTTTTCCATTTTGCAATCTGGATGATATCTCTAGCACAGGTGCACTTGCCCCCCTGATTCAGAGCCCATATTGTCTTGTATCAGCTGACTCCAGGACTATTCTACAAATGTCCTGATGGTAACATCATTTTGTTGTTGTGTGGTCAACAATTAAAATTTGGGAAAACAATTTATGCAGTTCTAATTTCTGTTCTTATCCTCAGTGCTTACAAACAAAATAAGTGACATTTTACTTAAAATAATCTATATTACGGTCACTCAGCTAGGCATAATACATTCATTTTGTTCATGCTGCAAATACAGGTGGAGACATATGATAAGGACTATTGCTAACCTGAGTAAGCTATAAACCTACACTAGAGCAGTTTCTCAGAGCACATAGTGACAAGGAAACTCAAGTTGAACCCAGCATTGACGAAATGCAGTGTAGAAATAACCTCTAATGATACACAGGATTCTGACAGAAAAAACTATGTAATTTTAGAGACTGGAACAATGAAATGTAGTTTAGACAGATACTTTCACAGACTAGTAACAACAACTTCTAGTATTTATTGGCTATTTATCGGTTTAAGAATAGATGAGTGTGCTTCTCAGCCACAGGATAGTTTATTATGGAAGACAATTGCAGAACTATTGATATAGTAATGGGGGTTTTCAGAGCAGTTTGTGAGACCACTTACAAAATTCCTGCAGACACAGCCTTTGCTCTGGAGAACCTCACTGACATGAGAAAGAAAAACTATCAAAACTTTTTTAAAGACAGTGGCGGCTATGGTAGTCATTAGCTCCAATGCATTAAGGCTTGATGTATACCTGTCACTTACCCATAACTAAATAGTAAACAAATGTGTAATACCGTAGCCATGACTAAAAGTTGCTTTGAAATGGGTTGGTAATTTAGATGCTTTATTAGAGTTTTTTTGATTTTTGTTGGGTTTGTTTGGTTTGTAGTTTTTTGTTTGTGGGTTTTTTTTGTATACTTATCTTTCTTCATAGAGGTTTGGATATTTTTCTTTTCAGCAGATATAAAGAGCACTAAGTGGTAAGCTGTAAATACACTTTGAGAGTCTCCCAGGAGCACGATCAAAGATAGGCAGACAAACAAGCATTTTTTTGTCTAACCTAACTTTCTTGCTTCTTGCAAGGTATCTCCTAGCTCCAGTAAAATAAATATTTGATGTTCTTTAATATAATAAAGTAAAATTATTTTAAGTAATTATTTTATTAATATTATCTCATGAAAAATGCATCTAAAGACTTTACAGAATCCTCAACACTATTACAGAAGCAGACATTCCTCAGTTCCCATTCTTAAATTCCACTTATCTCTGTATGCGAAGATAAAAATTTTCCCACTGTCTATAGGGGTTGTCTGTCTGATTTTTACACACGAGAAAATCTGAGGATTACTAAGTCAGATGTCAAATGTTATTGTATTATGGCATTTCTACATTTAGAAACAAAGCTGGAAAGCATTGGATATTCTCACATGTAAAAATGAAGTAGAGCTGTACAAATCCTGAAGCATCTGAAGGCAGAGCTCAGTTTGTTCCATTACTGTATTAGACTGAAGTGCAAATATCCAAGGAAAAATATATTAGCTATATATATTCATAATTCTTTATTTTTCCTCCATCATTTAAGATAAACCCTCAGGAGAATCAATTACCTGAACGCGTTAGCAACCTAATGCTGTAGGCAAGGGTTACAGTATTACCCAATGGAATTGATCCTGCTCCCAGTGAAGTTAATACAAATTTTGTCATGAGCTTCTATAGAAGTAGTCAGTACAATATTTGACGTTCCTGAAATAAATGCAAAGGCAAAACTTGTTGCATGCATGCTAAGTCTATTACAAGTGTAGTTGATAGAACTTAAAAGCTGCTTTATGTACTTAAATATTTACACAAAGACACTCTATTGTTTCTGATAGATATTGATATATGCATATTGAAAAAAAAAATATTTAAGGCATGTGAAAGAACTCCAGTCCCACAAAAAGAAAGCCATTACTTTCTGCATTATAGTAGAAATTCATGGAACTGATATGAATGGACTTCTGTTAGCATAAGAACACTGCATCTGTTAGCTGCATGTCTTGACCGAGATGGACTCACTGTCAAGAAGTCCTTGTGTCTCTTTTTACATTTTTTCCATGGGTGTGTGTCCTATTAATTCCACATTAGCTTTATTCTGAAAGCTTTTTTAGAGCTATGATTGAGACTTTGGAAGGACGTTCTATGTGAGGAAGAAAGGGGGATAATGTCTGCGATGTGAGAGTCTTGTCTTTCATTCACCCATATTTTTTCTTGTGATGAACATATTTCCTGTCACCACAGTACCATTTTACCTTGCTTTCAGTTTTCATAACTGGGGCTGTCACTATTGCCATCTCTGAGTTTGAGTCATGGCCCATACACATTGCCTGTTTAGCACTGTACATTATACGCAGGCCTTAACAATTAAGACCATGACAATTGCAATATTTAGCAATTATAATGAATTTACTGTACAGGAGGCATGAAAAGAAGACAGCTGATTTCCTACATGCACATCAGTATTCAACAATGAAATGGGAAATGATGTTACTCTCTTGCATTTTAGTGTCCTGTGTCTTAAACCAAGGAAGTTTAGCACTATTTATTGGAAGTCGCTGCTCTTACATTATCGTTTACTTTTAATTATCTTTTTCTTCTCTGCTTATCTTGTGGTCTCGAAATATAGAATTTTTTTTTTTCTTTTTCTCCAAAAACATGACTTATTGAGTAAGTAATACTTCTCCAATGATTTTAATGTGATATTGTCTATTTTCTGAATCTCTTAATGTAAAATAGGTCCTAGGAGAAATTAATTATGCGAACGCATTACTATCTATCTGCCTTAGGTAAGGATTATGGACACAGATCTGATCCTGTTGTAATCAGAGAGTTTGGGCCTGAATTCAGAGTTACACAGCATTATAAGAAAAAACACAAAAATGCATTAGCAATCTCTGTGTATTGAATTATAGAATATCTCAAGTTGGAAAGGACCCATAAGCATCAAGTCCAACTCCCTGCTCCTTGCAGGACTATCTAAAACTAAACCATATGACTGAGAGCATCATTCAGATACTACTTGAACTCTGACAGGCTTGGTGCTGTGACCACTTCACTGGTGAGCTTGTTCCAGTGACTGACCACCCTCTCACTGAAGAACTTTTTCCTAATGTCCAGTCTGAACTTCCCCTGATGTGGCTTTGTTCAGTTTCCTTGTGTCCTGTTGATGGTCACCAGAGAGAGGAGATCAGCACCTCCTGATCCGCTGCCCACCTTGAGGAGGTTGTAGTCTGTAATGAGGTCACCCTTCAGCCTTCTCTCTAAGCTGAACAAGCCAAGTGATCTCAGCCACTCCTCATAAGTCTTGCCTTTAAAATCTTTCATGACCTTGGTCACCCACCTCCAGACACACTCTAATCTTCTGATGTCCTTCTTATATTGAGGTGCCCAAAACCGCACACAGTACTCGAGGTGGGGGTCACACCAGTGCAGTGTACGGTGGGACAACCACCTCCCTTGACCAGCTAGCTATGCTGTGCTTGAGGCACCCCAGGATACAGTTGGCTCTTTTGGGTGCCAGGGCACTATTGACTCATACTCAACTTCTAATCAACCCAGATCCCCAGTTGTCTTTCTGAGGGACTTCTCTCCAGCTCCTCATCCCCTGATGTGTATGTATAACCCGGGTTATTCTGTCACAGGTGGAGAGTCCAGCACTTGCTCTTGTCAAATTCCATATGGTTGGTGATTGCCCAGCTCTCTAGCTTATCCAGAGCTTGCTATAAGGCCTCTCTACCCCCAAGGGAGTTGACAGCTCCTCCTAACCTAGTAACATTGGCAATCTTACTTAATAAACATTCAGTTCTCATGTCCATATAATCTAAAACATTAAAGAGCACTGGCCCTAAAATTGAGCCTTGGGTAGCCCACTGGTTGCTGGCCACTAGCCTAATGTAACCCCATTTACTATAACTCTTTGAGCCTGACCCATTAACCAATGGTTTACCCAGTGTATTATGGACTTCTCTAGCTGAGTAATGGACATTTAATCCAGAAGGACTAAATGAAATGCAAGAGACAGTATCAAAAGGTTTGCTAAAATAATAAAAAAACCCCCACATCTACTGTCTTCCTTAGTCAGCTAGATGGGTGACTTGATCATAAAAGGAAATTAAGTTAGTTAAACAGGAATTTCCCCTCATGAACCATGCTGGCTATGACCAATGACTGCATTGTCTCTCAAGTGCTTTTTCAGTAACTCCCAGAAAAATCTTCTCCATAATTTTGCCAGGCACTGAAGCGAGACTGGCAAGCCTGTAATTAGCACAGTCTTCCTTCCTACCCTTCTTGAAAGCAGGGACAACAGTATTGTTAATATTATATGCCAAAGTGAACTAGGAATAATACTTGGTTGCCTTCATACCTCAATATCCTATTTTACAATGAAAATGGCAAATGGTCGAGGATAATAAAAAAACCAGCATCAGATATATGACATTGAAATGATTAAGATTTAATAGCAGTGTATCAGTGGGTCAAGTATTTTTATTTTCCTTTATAACAGACATGTAAAAAAACCATGTGGTGGGTATGTATACAGAGTATACACTAAGAGGCAGATATTCTTCAGTCAGACTTAGAGATTCATAAATGTAGCCAGTTCTTATTCACTTATTTTTTTTGTCTGCAGCATATTTGTAGTGAACCTTTATCTCATGTTAATATGCAATGCAGATTTACTTTCCCTGGTGCCCAAATGATCAGTCATACCAGTAAGATACACTATATTTTTACTTTACCCAGAGAATATCATGAGGTAAAATATTACTCAAAAGATATTTTTGTACTTCATAGTCCTAAATCCTAGTAATGGAAATGGTCTCAAGAAAATTAACAACTTATTCAAGTGATTCAACGATTAGTTTCACTAACTACGGAGGTAATGTTCAATGTTAAGACAGTGTTTACTAATAAAATTATGTGAATTTCTGCTTGTGATGTTTGGTTAAATACTCTTTATCCTTGCAAAACTTACAGAAAAGGTACCTACCTCAAATCTGTGATTAACTTGCTTTTTAATGTAATAATGAGAACTACTATTAGTGTTGTTGATATTACTATTACAGCCTTGAAGATGTTAGCATGCAGTGGATCTGTCCTTAATATCACGTTAAATCAGTGAGAAAGATTACATTTCTCCAATGGGAAGTGCCATCATTTTTGCAGAGAGCTGTCTATACAGAAGCATGGGAAATTAAAGACAAAAACTGTTATTATGTAATCATACCACTAATGATGAATATTCAGCTACAATACTAAACAGTTCTACTAGGATTATTTGGGACTACTGACAAGATTATGTATAGATTGTGATTTCAAGTGATGACCCTTGACCTGTATTCAGGTTACATTTGGTTGGATGGGGACAATAGTAGAAAAGGGTGGTAGACTATGTCTGTGACTTGAGAAGAACTGAAGGGCAGATCTGTTTTCATGTAGACACACACTTTTTGAGAACTACAGATAGGAAATTGCACCTTTAAATGTAAATAGATCCCACTGTCAGTGAAGAACTGCTGTATAACATTTATTCAGTCCTGCTACCCAGACAAAACTGTACCACTCCAAGCAACAGATCTCCTTCTGCTTTTGGAAAGAAAAGTTCTAGCCCAAAAGGAGACTACTATAAGAAAATTTCTCCTTATATTCAAATGTTCCCTCTCTTGAATTAATCAGATTATTTCTACAAATAACATGTTTTAAATAATTAATAACTTTTTATTATTGTCCTTCAGATATCATAAACTCTTACTGTCTGTCCTGTAGTTGTCAGTGTGCTAGATTATACTTAGTTATCACCCTTCCTCCCCCAGGTTTTGAGATATGTTAAAAACAAAAACCAAAGCACACTATATGAAGCACAGTCACTGATTGCCTTCCAATATTCTTTCATTAGTATGGCTCAGGATAAATAAATAGGTATATATGGGGGGAACTGAAATTAATCGGTCAATGCACAGAGCTGTATATAGTAGTACCAAGGTGAAATTAGAAACAAGACATTTCAGTGTGAATATCAAGAAAATATAGCAAGTTATATGTTCATATGCAGACAGAATCTGAATCAATTGACAATGCAGTGGAAGAATATCAAAGAATGTGGTGTATAGAACAACTTCAATGACAGAAGAAGATAGACTAAATAACACAAGAAGTAGGCCATTCGGGTCTCTTATTTATGCAGTTCACTGCCAGAAAATGAATAATTGTCTCATCGCAAAAGATTTGTAATCCACATGACATGTCTCTGTCTTAAATAACAATGATTTAGCAAAATGTTTCTTAAGCAAAAATTTATCTCTTCATTTTAAGTGATTAAAATATAATCAAATTATAATATAAGCATAATTTAGCTTTAATAATGGAATAAACAGGTCTGGAACTGTAAGCAAAAGCTATGAAACAAGGATATTTTTACATTGGATTAAAATGGTATATAATATCACTTTAACAATGACTCTAGGAGAGGATACATCATTTCAGACAAAAGCCAGCGAATGATCATATGATTTTATGGCTGCATATGATACATATCAGATTATATGACAAATTATAACATTACTCTTTACAGAAGACTGCTACTACTGATGGGATAAAATGTTTCCTGTAGACAGCTGTCATCTGCAACAAAGCCATATTTTTTACTGTTTGTTCCTTTAGAAGAGATTACGATAGTGTTCAGGCACTAACTGAGAACTCACTTAGACCTTGGTTTGGTTTTTTTTTGTGTGACCCAAGTGTCAAAATATTCAAAAAGAAATAATAATGTCAAAGATGTAAAAAAATACCTGCATTCAGGCAACCTCTTGTGAAAGCATGTGCACGTATGAGGGTTACAATAAATAGAAAATACCTCCATTAGGACAGTTTTACATTGGCAAGGGAGTATGTTGTATTAACAATGATTTTTTTTTTTTTTTTTGTCAGGGAAAGAATTATTCATGTGTTTGCTTTGGTAAGAAGGGAGAGGTGCAATCCATGTATAAGTAAAACCAGACAATACAAGAATGCCTATTAATTACAATTTCTTAAATTAAGTTTATGTATTCAGACCTCAAATATTAGCTACACTATTGGGTTTAAGGAAATGCACCCAGTTTTGGAAACAAAAATCAAGAAGACCAACTCCCTAGCCAGGTGAGTGAAGTACAGCCAAAGAATTAACTGCCTGTGTAAAATATGACCATGGTATTACTACTAGCCACAGAAGGTCCTGAAAACTGGTCAGTGAAGCAAGCTAAAGTATCGACATCTTTTCTAGAACTCTCAGTAGGACTGATTTCCCACTGTGCTTTACCATTCAGCATGTAGGTAGAATGGAAAAGTTTACCTTTTTAAGATTAACTGATCTGAAATTCTTATGTTGATTATTGCTGGGTATGTGGGAATTAAAATTTTCCCAAAGTCTGTTTGGCAGACAGCAATCTGCAGTGCTTTCAAGAGCTGTGATGTTGTACGATGTCTCTAAGTGAGCCAATATCATTAACTTTTCCTAAATTCCCTTGGCATAAACAGGTGCATTTGTATTTCACAGGAATAACTTCTCTCACATCCAAAAAATATTTGTCTTATGTTAAACTGGGCGAGTCTGAAGATCTTTCCCCACCCCTTGTTACTTAGGTCATGAAGTCTACTTTCCTCAGACATACTGCCCAAGAAATATAAACATAAATATTTATAGCGATAAAGCATCTTCAGGATTCAGTTGTGTCTTTATTCAATGTATTTCCTCATGTTGTTTCCAGTCATGGCAGTTCACAAAGCAATGGTTTCACAGAGACCGCAGTAAATCCCCCAGTCCACTTAAAGAACAGCAGTTTATCCAAGGCACTAATTCATGCTTCTCCATGCTTCTCCACAGTGATTATGTCCTTCACAAATGCTGTTAGCATTTAAACCGCATATTGCTTTTAATAAGGTAAAGTTTTTAGGGAGAGGTAAGACTTCATTACATTTCCAGAGGTATCTGGGGAAGGAGAAAAAAAAAAAAAAAAAAAAAAAAAAGGGAAATTATACCGGTCATAGCCATTTTCAAGGCTCACATAAGCACTTGGAACAACAAAAGAAAAATTGTGATATATACCACATTCTGCAAGACTTTCCTAAACTGCAAAAAGTCAAGCAGCCTCTGTCTCTGACAGGTGCTCTCAGAGATGAGTTATAACCCCTTGTCCCAGCTGGGACAATGCAAAGCCCTGTGCAATAGTTGAGCAATACGCTGGCATTTCACTATTCAGTGGGTGAGTCTGTTGTTTTTGAAACACTTCCAGTGACAATATCAGCTGGTGTTTCTTCCACTGTGAGATGAGTCAGGTATGGTAAAACATTCCCAGAGCTTGATTTCTCAGGGCATAATCAGTTTCTTTTGACTTTTCTGTAACAAAATTACTAATACAAAACTTTTTTTATGCACATAACCATCAGGGACTTTCTAAGTCTCTCTGCATTACTGACTTTCCCAGTAAGACTTTTTCATCTAGTTGATTTGATTAAAATTAAATAAATTCATTTTACAGACACTACATGTGGTAATGTTGGTTTCATGTAAATTATCTAGCTAGCTTAATCCCAAACACTTCTATACATGACACTATCTTTCTGGATCTTTGAGTAGTAACAGTTTGTGTGATACTAATGTTATATACACTTGAACAACTGAAATGGAACATACATAAATGAAATAGTTTGATCCTCTTTCCTTGCTAGCCTTAGCCCCCTAGCCAAGGGTACTCACTGTTTTATCTTGAATATGCTCTGTAAGTTCATTATATGCACATATAATATTGCAGGAAAATGGTTTCATTATTTCAATATATGATGTTTTTCAACTCTGAAAAGGTTAACTACTTCTTTTTCTTGGAAAAGAAGTACAAGACATTAGTCTATTACCAATGCTTTTCTACCCTAATTTTAAACTGGAATGGAAGAAGGCTTGCATCTGTTACAGAAATCAAAAGTACAATAGCTAAAACTCCTTATGAAAACTTATGAAAGGAGATTAATTTCAGATGAGTTTATTGTGAATGCAAAGCCACATAGAATAAAAGGAAAAGATTCTATAATCAACAGTTCAAATGTTGATCAGGCGCTAATCATAACGGGATCTTTTCTGCCCTCAAGCATTCATGGTACTGCCATGGGTGTTAGCAGTATTCGTTAAGGAAAAATAAATCCATAGAGCATTAAGAGTCATTATCCATATTAGTCCAAAATTAATAGTAACAGAAACTAAAACTGCCTTACACTTTTCTTTTCTTGCCAATGATATATAATCTTTGGTAGCAATAATACAGGCGCAACCATGCACAACCTAATACAGCATACTAGGTTGTATGTGAGCGTGATTGTTTTTCTGGTGAGATGTGCTTTGTTCTGGTGATACTGTTCTACGGCCCCACATTTGTCAGGATTTCTGCAAAAAAGGTCTGTTAGTTTTCATATCAAATATGTCTAATCTGGGGAAAGTCCCTTTTGTTATAGCCAATGTTGTAATCCTAATATTTAAGCCAGCTTCTGCTGTAAGTGGCAGTTGCTACCTTTTTCAATGTGCAAGAAATTTGTATCTACAGAAGAAAAACACATAGCTTCAGGTGCCTAAAGGATGAGGGCTAGAACTGATTTTGTTACCTATAGATAAGGTTCAGAGATCTAAAACACATATGTATATAGTTTACATTAATACTGGAGATGGTTAAACAAGGCTATAAAGAAAAAAATTATTCTCACATAAGAAAAAGAAATTACATCAGTATTAAAATCATCATGGAAACAGAAATTATGGTCATTCAAACCTTCAGAAATTATGAACACTTCAGGATTTTCAGCTTTGGTCTTGCCTCTAACAGAATCCTTATGTTGTCATGATTTTGAGATCCAGGTTGTTCACGGGTTCGTGAAATTTCTCACCCAGGAATCTGGATCAGAAGGCCCAGCATTTTTCTTTCCTTTACAATATACTGGGGCAGTTGGCAGGTATAAGTGCTAATGTCTTGATTTAACCCCAGCCAGCAACTAAGTACCGTGCAGCCACTCAGTTCCTTCTCCCAGTGGGATGGGGAGAAGAATCAGAAATAGAAAGGTAAAACTCATGGGTTAAGAACAGTTTAACAATTGAAATTAAGAATAATAACACTACCAACAATAACAATAATAATTGTATTGAAGAGGGGAGAGAGAGAGGGGAATAAAACCCAAGAGGAAAAGAACAAGTCATGCACAATACAGTTGCGCTCTCTCACTAAATGATGCCCAGCCATCCCCAAGCAGTGATGGGCAGCCCCTGGCCAACTCCCCCCAGTTTATATACTGAGCATGATGTTCTATGGTATGGAATGTCCCCTTGTCTAGTTCGGGTCAGCTGTCCTGGTCCTGCTCCCTCCTGGTTTCTTGTGCACCTGCACACAGACAGAGGACAGAAACCGAAAAGTCCTTGAATTAGACTAAGCACTGCTTAGCAACAACTAAAACATTGGTGTGTTATCAACATTATTCTCATCCTAAATCCAAAACACAGCATTGTACTAGCTACTAAGAAGAAAATTAACTCTATCCCAGCTGAAACACAGACAGCTAAATAGAGTGTGGCCCCACATAGACTTCTCAATGGTTTTACTCTTTGACCAACTGCTCTATTCTGTGAATGCGTATCAGAGGTCCAGTTCAGGGCAGCCTAAATTTTCCAAGGGCAGACATCACGACTGCACTTTGAAAAAAGGAGAAAAAGGCTTTTTCGTTTATTAACTTTGTAATCTCTAAAAGCCAGCTCTGTCTTGTTTCCAACTGTGCTTAACCCAGTCAAAATCTACCTCCTAGCAAAGGGCTGAGTAGGGACATGTCACATCTTCTTATTGGGTGAGCCATCACAAGAACAGATGTGCTAAAGGTGGCATCCAATTCCTGTTAACTCTTGTTTTCTCATTAGAAGGATACCTACTGGTACAGGAAAATTTCCAGCCTACCCTGTAGTTCTGGGTAAGTGGAATGTTGTTGTGCACAAGCTGAATCTAAGCTCAGGTGTGGTTCAAGTAACTAACTAAAATTAAATCTACTGTTATCGCATAGATCTTATATGCCTTTTAAGATAGAATTTGGGGCTCAGGGCTGATCGTGAAGGGTAGCAGCAATGGTTTGAACATCATGCAAACTGCCTGATCACTGTAATGAGTCACTGCTATAAGTAGGCTCAGTGTGGGAACTCCTGAGTGAATAAACACACAAGGTTATGAGCAGCTTAGTTCATTTTGAATTAATAATATGAATAATCACTAGAAGTGATTTTTTTTAGATAAACACACAGTATTTACAGAAACTGAAACAAACTTTGCAGGAACTGACACACAGCTAAGAAAAATTTGTCTTATTTGTCTACTTGAGGGAAAGTTATATTATTTAAATGACTTCACATTCTTAAGTTACCTGGCCAGTCATAACTTCCTTGAACACTGAATATTTGACTGTTTATAGATTTTTTCCCTAGTTAATTAATCAGATTGGTATTAACCAATACATTTTAATTAACTTTCCATAATAAAACCCAAAGCTGTTAAGATTTTTTCCTGAATCAAATTTTTCAAATACCATTCTTTATTATGGTCTAGTATTAGAATTAATTTTTTTCACTCATCTAAAAGTAGGCTTTTGATCTTTGTTAATAAAGTCTACTCCAGCTACAGTAGTATATGAGAGCATTTCCACAGAGTGACTTGTCCCATACAATAAAAAAGACAATAAACTGTCTCTGGTGTTCTTGTTCCTTCCATTGACTGGAAAGAATCTAGATGGTTAATCTGCATATTTTTCTGCCTTTGAATTCCTTATATTAAATGTAACTAATGCCAAGTAAAATGCTCAGCTTTCTGTAAAATTAAGCATGTTATCACCACTTTCCTTTTTTCTTTATTAAAGATGTACAGTGCTGCTTGACACTCTGCTCATAACTAGAAAGATCCAGGCAAAAGTAGAGTGTAATTTAGTGAGAAAACTAGTGTTCTGGAACCTCAGCCTGGAAAAGTTATTCTAACAGAGAGCAAGTGAGCATTCCTATTGCATCTATGTTATGAGTTCAAGTTGCATATAAAATTTCTTTATAATATTTCTTCTACCAGATGAAAAGCTTTCTCTGTCTTTTTGCTGTGAATGGTTAAAACAAATTGTCTTTCACAATGGGAATACATTCAAGCACCATAGGAACAGAAAGGAAAACTTGCAGAACCCTGTGGACGTTGGACAAGATGTTAATTAAATATAAATTTTACAGTCACAAAATCTGTGTGAAATAGCCTCAGTTTCTAGCTAAATCAAAGTGAACATCAGGTATCACGATTAATGATTTTTGTGAGCATCATTCTATGCTCATTAAAACAAAATCAGATCATTAGTAAGAATTTCTGTACTCCTTGCCTAGCCTCCTTCTCTTCTGTGAATGGCACTTGTCTTTTCCCAACAATCCAACTGACACTCAAGGGGGCCTCTTTTGCGGAAATTAATAAAGCTAAATTAGGAAGTTGTCTTTGCACTATGAAACCTTCCCAGTGAAAATTATAACCTTGTAACTTTTAGATGGCAAAGAAAGTGTGAACCAGAAGTTTGGAAAAAGTCTTCAACTGAACTGCGTAACCTCACAGAGAAAGGTGATAAATGCACTCTTGTTATGCTTATCACCCTGTTAAAATTTATTTTTGTGCTTTCAAGGATGATACCAAGTACACTGAGCCCAAAACCAAATACTTTCTAAAAGGAAACAGAAAGAAAGAAACAAGCTAACCCTCTGTTAAGCCCAAGATTCAAAAAGTATTGATTTTGACTTTTGAAAAATAGAACACCATCATAGAAAAGAAATGGTCAACAGAAATGATAAAAAATAACATTTTACTCCTCATTTGTAAAAAAAATAAGTATTAACATCATGGTGTATTTTTCATACTTCTTAGAGACTAGGATTTATTTTTTTTATGACCATTAAACACTGAACAGCATCTTTAAGTTAAAACCCAACTTCTGTTTTTCTTCTGTGTTTTCTATTCCACCTACTCTTCCAGATCAAGTTTATGAGGTTTGTTACTAGCTAGTTCGTGAGAACTTTTGTGTCTGTATTTAAAAACATGAGTATCATCAACCTGTAGCATTTTCAGTGCCTACTTTTCACGGCTGATATCCTCTTGCCCCATAAATTTATTTCCCCGAAACTCCCTGTTGACCAGGTTTCATGCTGTGGTTTGCTTGAAAATTATGGAATATTCACACTCTGAGTGGGACTCTGGGGACTTGTATTTCTGTGCATGCACTCATATCCATTGCAAAGAAAAACCTCCATTGACTCTGGTAATAAATCACCATATTACAACCATCAGGGCATTTAATTTATAACTCAAATCAATTGGGACTTGCTGATGCTAGACAGTTATATACTGTCAGTTTAAAAAACTGGATATTGCAGCTCAATGCAGGATGGGCTGTCAGTCAGCAGAGTGACAAAACGACAATTTATGGTTTGTAAAAATCCAGCAGATAAATTGCAAGAAAAAATGCACTTTGACTTAAGCAGCATACTGTGTGGAAATTGTTTTTGCTGAAAGGACTGGGTAAGGTGGGAGAAAATTATCTCTATTAAACTGAAATACTTTGCTCTCTCTCTTTATTATATGTTGGTTTAAAGGTCCTGTTTAATGCTCAAGACATTTAAAGAAATGCAGTAAACCAAAATGTATATACTGGATGCTGTTCTTCGGTGATGTAGGGACTTCTTTGATAGTCATCTAATATAGATATCTATATAACTTCACTAAAACTTGCCTGAGCTGTATGGAGGAGTGGTAAGCGCAATGCAGTGGGTGTGCTGGGTGGAGGGAACCAACACTGCAGGCTGCTCCTATGGCAGTGAAATAGCCATGAATTTTAACAAGTTACCTCTTAGCATCAAAGAAATGTGAAGTAGAGAGGAGAGACAGATCCCTACCTAGGCAAAAGCCTAATATCTCAAATGTCATAAGGCCAAAAAGGAGAACATTCTCTGCAATAACTTCACAGCCTGTGTAAGCAAAACAAAAAGTGAACCCATTGGGGTCCAGCTGAAAAAAGTTGAATTGAAGGAAAAATACTCTTATATATAAGGCTTCTACTTCTTCTGTACCCTAACTTTTTACAAGAACCATATTTTTTTAAAATTATTATTTTCTGATGAGCATAGAGAGAGGTTGTGTTGGTTTGGTTATGTTTTTATTTTGTAGGGGTAGGGTTGTTCGGGGGTGTTTTTAGCCCTTGTGGAAGTGTAAAAATAACTATTAAAAAATAACAACTTTTCCTCATATCAAAACTGGCCAATCCTAAACAAATGGCTTCAGCCACTGAATTAGCTTGTGAGTTTATTTTCATGAGGTTTGCCACCATTTCCTTCAAGAACAATTCTAAAAGAAAATAATTGATTGGCAAGTACACTAATGACAAGGTAAAATGTTGAAAATATTAATACATGCGGTATCCAAATTATGAACTATCAGGTATAGTGAGTATGAGCCACTCTAACTTAACTTGCAGAAAAGTGAATTGCTATAAATAATCTACAAACAGAAAAAGGAGTCAAATTCGTGCAATTGCTCCTAATTTGTGTATTTTTAAACAAAGAGTAATATAGCTGACTTCGAAAATCAACAATTACAGATTATATAGAGTACTTTTACTTTGCCTCTTGTAACATACACAATTTGTATCCTAAACACATATTCTTCTGTATTGTACGCTCTTAGTGCTATTCTGGTTTATTGCATACTGTAATTAACATGCATTCTCTTTTTTAGATTGAATTCCACTGCCTCCAAAAGCTATTTGAATAAAGTCTCTTACTATACTCTCCAAACAAAAGAGTACTAGAAAGAATATAAAAAAATATTGCCTTATGCTTCACTGTAACTAAATCCTCACCCCTAGGAATATTTAGTTTCTAAATTTGAATAGGAAGTTTGTCATATGGTCCTCATATCCTCTTAAGATTTGGCTGTTCTGCTGAAATTCTCAAGGCTGATGACAAAACCCATGAAAATTTCTATACGAATTATTTCTGATATGACTGATGATCATAGAAGAGTCACCATATAGAAGTTATAAATGGATAGGAATTAAGTTAATTCCTTCAACCCAAGATAATTGCCATTATTTACACTCTATGACATGACAAACCATCTAGTTGCTATTCAATCATAACCTCTATGCAATTTTTCCTCACAGAGGTCACAAATTATAAAGATATTTAGATTGTTATCCTAACTGCATATATAGATACCAAGGCTCAAGACATCACGCAAATTCTTAATAGTCTCATAGTGACTCAAAGCAAAGTGCAAAACCATGTCATCTGACTGTTTCTAAGTCACACAGACATTTTGCTATCCTGAAATGGATTATAATTCATTGTAATGGATGGTATGCTTCAGTAACTGATAAAAAGATTCTTCAAAGATTTACTTACATAGAAGTCATGGTAAAGATGTAATCCTGAAGCTCTTGAGGTCCAGTAATTCTATGTAAAGTCTTATAACTTTTTTTATGCATTTAGCATTCTCTGAATTCAGAATTAAATTCTAGTATGCATAATACCCAACAGTCTTGTATTTCCAGTGAAGACAGTTCTTACTGGAAAAATACCCTGCTGATGTCAGAAATTATATTTTTGAGTGTCTGCATTAATTTTAATTTTAAAAAATACATATTCAAAGTTTTATTGTAGAGAAAAAACCCAACCCAAACGCATTAAACAAACCAATCAGAGATGCCCAAGATCCTGATTACATTGTTTGACTCTTTTATTCTCTCTTTTTTTTTTCTCCTTATTCACCTAGGTGAAGGAAGACTTCTACCAGTTGTAGTGAAACATATTAATTAAGATTTAAGGTTTAAAAAAATCCAGCTTCACATCAGTACTGGTCCTTTCTATTGTGAAATTACTTTTTCCATCTCATTTAATGATATAAACTCGGCAACCATGTTGTATGTTTATTTTTTTTAACTTCATTTCTGATAGACGCGTGAGAGACTTCTTGAAAATTCCAAAGGCGGTTTTCCTACTTACTATGCAGTAGGCTGCTGCCATTTAGCGTGCAGCAGAATGAAACTTTTGATAATTCATAGGTGAATTCTCAGAGGACAGACTCAACTGTTCCGGTGCTAGAAATATGTTTATGCTGTAGTACACTTGTGTCTGTAGTCAGCAGTGATCTTTTAAGAATCAGGATTCCAAATCAGGACCCCAAACCCTTCCTAAATTTATCAGTACTACTATGTAGAGCTTTTTGCACAGAGCTGGGCCTTTTCAATAATCAGCTAAGTGGGACAGGTAGCCCAGGCTAATGGTAATGAGCTTACCAGGGGTATTATAAAGGCAGAATGAGGTGAGGATGGGTATAAAAGAGGGAGATTGTGGGCTGGCTCAGTTTGGAGGTGTGTTATTGGTCTTTGTAGGAAGCTGTTTTGCACCCCTTGCAGCCCAGCCACTGTTGGGTGGCTTTGTTTTGTAAGAATGTACCCAGGAATATGTTCTTTGCCACAGAAGCTAAACCATGTGAGATCAGCCAAGTTGTCTGATTATAGATAACATGTTCTGAACACTTGTTTTACTGAGAAGCAGTAAACCTGGACTTTTTGCTTATTTTCATCACTAGAATAGCAAGACAGAAAATAAAAATTCATGAATCAACTCACTGTATATGTTACCCAGGGTGAGATCTCGGAAAGTGGTCAGGAAAAAAACCCAGAAGCTTGAAGTTCTAAAACACAATCTATCTGTCACAGAAAGGGTCTGTATGATGGTGTTTAGTTACTGTAAGCCCATATTTATAGTTGGGAGAGTGATGTAAGCTGTACCAAACTGGTGGGACTACTGAAGTATCTATCACAGGCTGACGAATCGATGCAAGATCTTGAAAACGACAAAGACAAACTGTGACAGAACATAATATAAGGTGAAAAGGTCATTCCTATGTTTGTTAAAGTCATATCTCCTGTCAGTTGCCTTTTTTCCCCACTCATTTTGTCTACATCAGGTGTACTGTAATTTCCTCAGTTGCATAGCAACTGGGCCCTGATTGTATTAGTGTTTAGTAGTAATTATAGTTTTGCTGAAATTGTTTCAACAGAAATCAATCTTTTCTGCCTTGCTTTTCCTTCTCCCCTGGTTTTAGTGTTTGCCAAAATTATGGCTTTCTCTTTGAGGAAAAATAGCTATCAGAAAAATGAGCTGAAACAAGCAGTTGTGTATCACCTCACTGATAAAGCAGGCCTGTTATGCTTTGTCTATAAACAAACAATATGTAATGGTTCCCAAAGGATGAGGGTATGGACTCCAGTCACTTGCATAGCTCTGTATAGACAAATGTTAACTGTACAGACTAATTAACAATTACCTGGATAACTTTGAAGACTGCCGTTCCGAGTATCAAAGCATTTAAGTCTCTAACTTCTGAAATGAAGGGCATTAGTAACTGATATTGTTGAATTACCAGCTGTCCCCAAAACAAAAAGACTTTCCAGTCTCTGTGCATAATGATGACTTTTAAAACAGAAAAGAGCATTGCCAATATGTATTACACTATCCTCTAGTTAGGTTCTGTAACTTAAAAATGTGTATTGTGGAAGCATAGTCTGTCTCCTAAATGGCTACAACTTCCATGAAGTTTTAAATTGTAAGCCACTGGAATCTTAATAAAGCTGTCCTAATATGGATAAGACTATCTCTGCCATGAGTTTTCATGTCTTCTGCCTTCTACTGCTCAACAACAGTGTATCACTAGGCTTATTTCAACTTTGAACCTGAAGACTAATTGGCCTGCATTTTTCTCTACATTGCCTTGCCTAAGCTGACAAGCATCTCAATGACCTAAGTGGAACAGTACCTCTACAGTTCCTATTTATATGTATTTAGAAGGTTTTTTCACTTATTAAAAAAACATTACTTAAAACTGTTAGATGACTTTGCAGAAAGAAAAAATACGTATTCACTATAAGCCTTTGTATAACACAAGGAAAAACAGAATAAAATAATTTAACCCCACTTATCTACCTGGCTATCAGTACTGGATTATTTCTCTGAATCAGCCATTAAATAAGCTAAAAATTCTTATTTAGAGCATTTCACCAATCTTTTCTAGAGGATAGAACAATATTTTAAGGTTGTATTTTACAAAGGAAATTTTACACTATGGTCAGAATGAGAACAGTAGGTTTTTGTTTGCTTCGTTAGCAAACTGTGCTAAATACCTTTATTGCCTGAAAATTGCTTTTAAATGAAGTTAGCAACATAATTTGAACTCAAAGAGAATATTGATATAAATTACTAATTACTGGACTACTTTGTCATACCATCTTCAGCATAATTTTAGCAAGAAAATAGATTTCCCTTCCTTTCCCCTCATTTCATTAGGAATGAGTTTGATTAGCACTTAGAAACACAATAGATACTGTATAAGTTAGCATGTTCATCTCTTTCAGTGATTAGAATTTGAGGAGAAAAATTTAAGGCCAAAAAAACCCCTTGGAAACATGTCCCTGGAACCTTTCTTATTTCAAAGTTGATTGGTACTGCTACTACTGCATATGATAGTGTTGAAAAGATGGAGATGAAGGCTGCAATAAATCTCAATAAAATTGTGGTGTAACTAATGAATAAGTAACAAAGGAACTGCAAGTGTGCTCAAGTAAAAGCAGACAATCTCTTTTTTTCTCAATTCATTTAAAATGCAAATCTTTGGTAGCAGTAACACATCACTTACAACTTCAGTTCCAGTGTTCTACAACTGTGCAGAAAGGAGTCCTGCTATCTATGAATACTTAGAGCAATACTGAAACTATGTTGTAAATATGAATTGTAAACATAATTATTCTCCAATCAAAAATGCATTTTTTATGTCTTACTCTATAACCACATCACTTCTGCAAAATCTGGTAAAATGAAGTGTAAACATCAAACCCAGGATTGAACCTGGTTGAAGAACTCCCATAGCAAATATTCTTTAAGAGACTCTCATTCCTTTTAAATAAAAGGCAACATATCACAGTGAGGAGCGGAGATCAAGATAGACTAATCAGGGAGACTAAGTGGATTTTGTGGGCTCAGAACAACAATCTCACCTTTGCTTAAAGTGGGCCATTCAGCTTAAGATTGATGGATAATAGAAAACAACTGTGCTGGGTGCCTCTCTACAACCTACTTTTTTTTTTTTTATTCTGCCTCACAGTACTTTGTTCTAGATTTATTTAATTGCATTTTGTTTTCAGTGTCAAACAAAATAGAATTGCTTACTGGGGTATACAATTGTTGCAAAATCAGAGCACAGGGACACTTTTGATCAGTGTCCCACTGGATAGTATGAGTGTTATCTGACAAATATCTATGTAATCATGATGCTTTTATCTCTTCCTTGTCAGTGTTTATCTGCTTTATTTTTCCCATAATGATTGGCATCTCTTCTGCTTCTGTTACTTTAAATGAAAAATGTATATGAAGTTTGGGGACAAAGATGCAGGTTCCTTAGTACTCCCTGTTGTCAGCCTTGTAAATCCTTTTGTGTTTGTAATGCCCTTTTCAGAAGATGTTCTTGGAGAAGTAACTTCATTTTGGTAATGGGTAAAGCTTCAGGTTGTTCTTTCAGATGCTGTCTTATGATCTTGTGTTACTAAATTAAAATGACATCCTAAAATAATTATTTAGTATGTAAGTATATGTTGTAAAAAACAGTAATATCTCCTTGTAAATATCACCAGACTGGAATGCTTGCTCATCTAATAATTATATTCCTAAATATCACGTATCAATCTCCTACTGCTGTAATTATGGCTTACATTTTCTTCTGTGATTAGCATACACCAATATTTACATTTCTTGACCAAGAAAACAGTAAACCATTCATAAAAATAGTTTGACAATTCACAGTAGAACTCTGGTCTGTCAAGTCTACCCTTTTATCAGAAATCAGTAGCAAATTACTAGAGATTTAAAAACCAGAACACTATTCTTGGTAAACTGTCTTGTGTTTTGAGAAAAAAATAGGTTCTTTTGAAACTTGGAGTAGTCACTTTCCATTCTGAAGTGCAAATCTAAACCTTAGAATATTGAGCTTTATGATTGCTAAGTTATACAAAATCAAAAATGTCAGTACACTTCAGTTGTACTTCCGGTTTGATTCTTTACTCTTTATTTACTCTATTCTTCATGTCAGACAGACCCTAATTTTCAGTCCAAAGTGCCAAATGCTTTTTTTGTTATGTACAGTCTGTTTTTTCCTGTTTTCTGATCAGTCTCACAATGACCATCTGCTAAAATCTTAAACTTTTGATTTCTGTAGTTGATGAGCCAAATCCATAGAATTCTTCTATACATCCTAGTGTGGAAAGAAGAATCTGTTTCTCTTAACATTACAACTATGAAAACTTATCAAGGACACCGAGTGATAAGGAAGAGTTCATTTCACTGTTATTTTGGATATCAAGGCAGAGAGATTCATGTGAATGTACAGGAGGTTTATAATCATAAAACATGATGAAGCTTGCTTGGGTTTCATTTGAATGGGATGTTATCTGGATCCCACTTAACTGTATGAAGTTAGGTGCTTGATGGGTGTTGACTGGTGTTTAAGGCTTAAAGACGTTGATGTTGACCACTGTAAACACTTTTAAATACAAAAATTTAGCTGTGGTTAAAGAATCAATCACATCTGATTGTGAATTACATGTATAGAGAGAAAAGTAATGGAACTAGTTGTTACTTCATGTCTTGCTGTGGTAGAAATTGTTAGACAATATCATGGGGCTAAGTCTCCATAGATTAATGGGACACAATTTATCTTCTCCTTGAGAGATGTTCTTGGTATGATTATATCAAGATTAACAGGAATTATAAAAACTAAAGTCCAATTCAATAGGAAAAACAGAAGCATACTTTACAGATGAGTTAATGTTTTCCTAGTATATTTCTTTAAATGTCCAAAGCCAATGGATATTTTTTTGTTTATGAAATAGATAGGAAAAGACATGCATGTGAGGTTTTTTCCTATTTGTACTTTACAAATAGCTTTGGCTACTATACTCTTATCTTTTGATTCTTGATGCAGTAGCCAACATGTTTCAGTGAAAGCAAGTATTACACAATAATACAAACAGACAAGAGAGTTGTAATTACTTCAGATTTGAAAAGCCTCACACTCTCAAATGACAGGGATACAAAGGAAATGCTATTTGATGGTATGTATCATGATTTTACATTCAGGATAGATGAATAATTAATGCTGTTGGAACAGTTAATGCTGGCATCTTTGACCACAACAGAAAGAAAATTCCTAATGCACATCTTGGAACCAAATTAGACTGAAGAACGAGCCATGCACTGACTCACACATCAAAATGTTCAACTTGTTACATTTTAATAGGAGCTGTCCAAGTTAGTTACTATGCAAGTTGTAGCTTCCCTTGGTGAATGAACATCTGGTGAAGTCTGATGTGCAACAGCTGCAAAGAATTCATTAGCTGTAACTTGTAATTGATATCTACAGTACCTTTCTCTTACACAAAGACCCATCAATCTCTATACAGAAGGAACAGGAAGATCATCTAGCTAGATCTCCACACCACTGATGCTGGCATGTGGTTATTGTTTTATGAATTTGTTCTAAAATTCTAATAATGTACACTATTCAAATATCTCCAGTTGACCCATTATTAACTAATTTTTCAGTTAAAAAGTTTCCTCCTAATGTGCAACCTCAATCTCCTTCAAGATCAATTTGATTTTTGTTTTACTGATGTTGTAAATGTAGAGTAGTACAGATGATTGATGCCATAACAACCACCTCTCTATGCATGGGGAAATTTCCTGTGTGTACTTTTCATGGCTTTTACAACTTTGTTTTATCTATTGTACCTTAGGGTGATAGAAAACTGAGGACCGTATACCCACTGAAGCTTCTTTAGGGATGAGTAGGCAAAATAGGTCCCTCAAGCATCCTCAGCTTGACAACCATGAAACAGGTTTACCTTTCTCAAGAACAAAGCAACTCATTACTTAAATTGGCTTTGCAACCCACTGAAATGTAGAGATTTTTCTTGACCAACTTTGTATATGACCAGAGTTATTTTTTCTTTCTCTTCCGAGTAGTCTTTCAATAGATGAAGAACTCTACACTTACTTTTTATTTTCTTTATAGACTATTTTATCGAGTCCACTTTGAATTCCCATTATTTTTCTTGGAAGTACTGAAGTTTGGTCAGCTGGATGAAATTCACAGCTTTCTATTTGGTCATGCCAAAGCCATTGATATAAAAATTTTGACTATGAACAAAACTGTAATGGATCCCACTTGAAAGGCTTTCTTAGCTGTAGTAGTTTCCTAGCTTACAGCTTGTATCTGGTTTTCTAGCCAGTTGCAAATACCTTGTTTCACCTAGCTGTATTTCTCCCCTTCACTTAAAAAAAATGTCTTATGACACAATGTCAAATATCAGATTGATTTGATGGGATTTGTCCTTGAGAAATATTTTTCACATACTTTAATTTCCTAAGGAAATTAGGCTTTTGCAATCACACTGTGTGTCTGTTCTTCCTGATTAATAACTTCTTTTCAGCCAAATTTGACATTGACCAGAGGGATAGAAGTCTCAAACATAATTAAATCCCTATGCACTGCAGGGAATGAGGCAGCTAGGTAAATGAAAACTGTCATTTATAAGATAGACTGAAGATTCAATTCATCCAGACACACTAGTGAATCCATCCAGTGAAAGCATTGCTAATTCCCCGACCTTGGAAAAGTTCCAATGAGTGCTCAATGTATTACTAGACATCAGAGAATCTAGGATACTGTTCCAGATGAGAAGCAATGCCTAACTTTTGATACTAACCATGTCTGAGTGAAGTACCTGATGATCTGCTTTAGTTTTTCTTTCAGACATGAAGGTCAGCTGATAAATCTTAAACTAAAAACCTATCTTTTCCAAATTTTATGTAAGACCATGCTGACTCCTCTTTCTAAACTTGCCTGCACGAGCTTTGGCAAAGAGCTAATAATACTTCAGAGACTGCTTCAGAAAGTGACAATTTAAATATTTATTTTGGCAAGGTGTACCAATATAAATAACCTATCTAAATATTCCTGAATTTTATTTCCTTATCTTAGCTTTTATTTTCTTCGTCTTAAAGTCCTCTAATTATCTGGCTACTGTAGTTGTACCTATGAAGACTATAATAAATTTTTCATCTTGCTTCAGAGTGTTTGTTGTATGCCCATAACACTGATGGAAAAAATACTCTTCTGCTTTCCTTTTTGTTGCATTTTATCACTTATGTTCTTCACCCACATTGCAGCCCTTATTCTTTGTACTTTTCCTTTGATATAGCTGTATTTTTATTTGTTACAGAATTCTTGACTTTCAGACTAATAATGAACTCTGCAGACATACCTATTCATCATAATGTAATGGTGTGTCTAATACATTCTCTTTTATCAACAAGCTCCCCAGTATTCCTTTTACTTTACTGTTGATACTATATTCCTCTACTAAGAAAGAGCTTGAGATGGAAGATGAAGAAGCAATTAAGTTTTGATATTGTGCAGAATGAACCATAGGCATTCAAATCTTTTCCAGAGATGTTTTTGGGGTTATGTTTTTTTCCTCTAAATGTTAAAGCTTCTGTAAGGTTTTGTGGATAATCTGAACTCTAGTTTTCTCTAGTTTACCAGGGTTTATAACTGAAGCTATCTTGGATCAGTTGACAGATTTGAATAATGCTTTGCTTATACTTTAACATCTGACCATTTCATTTCAGAGTGACTATATATAACATGAGAAAGAAAAAAACCAAACACCACTTTTGGCTCAAACAGTTGTTTTTTGTACAAGTTGTATAACATGTACAACTCTTCAGATACTGTTTCTATCATTACTAGCCATCTATAACAGAAAACAAAGTGCACATAAGAAAAAGGTATGCTCACTTATATGTGACTTAATACTTTACTACACACAAAATAGCATGAAACCCAAATTTACTTTTTTTATTTTTGTGCTTTTCTACTCAGTTTGCTTATGTCTGAAGAAAGTGGTCTGCATAGCAAAAGGGCAGATGGAGCTGGAAAATTAGTCTGCAGAGCATGGCTAGCATTGTAAGCTGCAGATCAGAAACACGTGCTGACAAATTTTTCCCAAGTCCTTTTCTTGCTTTATTTTAGTCTGGTGATAGACACACAATTAAGGAAGAAGGAATTCTGTCACATCAAATTAGCAGGAACAGAAACAAACCCTTTAATTTTGCCCAGACACTTACTGGTTTTGGTAAATATTTTTTGTTCATCCCACCAAAATACCTTCAGTTTTGCTCAGGAAAATTCTTTACTTTATCGCATGACTAACTAATTACAGTTTAAGTATGAGGGGGGAGAAAAAGCTGCTTAACTCCTCCATAAAATTTTACAACATTAACTACACGTAGAAAATTGTTCTAATAAACTGGATCCAACAGGCAATCAAAATATATTCCCCAACTCAGTTATATCAGGGCTCTTCCTCTAATAAAGGAAAGCAGCAGGAATCCAAGACTTTGAGTGTTTATTTTGAAAGATAACTTGTTTTTCCTTCCCATTTCAGTTTGTATTCCTTAGTGTGTGTACATACTAATTCACAGTGTTATTACTGAGGTTCTCCTTTAGATTATCACATAGTGAATGGGTGGTCCTGTACTCCAAGGGGCTTGGACAAGGTAATTCTCTGTTCATCACAGCGTATGTACCATGACCGAGATATGTCAGAAACAGGAGAGGTGTTTGATTTTGTCAGCTACAGTTCCATTTTACCACAGGTAACCACATGGTGCAGTCCCTTTCAAGACCAATAAAGCTTTTTTCCTGAAAGTAGTCCAATTAATGGAGAATCATTGCCTAGGAACATGAAGAGCTTGAATTTACAGCACTCAGTCACCACAAGACTAGAAAGTGTGAATTTGTATGTCAGTTCTCCAAAGCAAAACATTGTTATTCAGATTGCCAAGTGTGTTCGGTTAAGGTTTAGCTCAGCACTAAAGATGTTCCTCAGATTTCCTGACATGAAAATTGTATGTCTGCAAAATCAGCAGGTTTTTACTTTTTCTTTCCCTTTAAAAAGGCAAATGTTCCCACACATATTGTTGACAGCAAATTCCAAAGCTTCAACTAATATTTTTACTGTCTTTACTTAATAGCTAGCTAGACAGCTGAACATGATAAAGTTAGACCTAACTATTAATTTGGAGTACATAATGGCATCTTCCTTTCTAATTATAGGGTACAAGGCTATATGCCTTTAGATGTACAGATTCATTTCTAATATGTTATGAAATCCTTAATTATCCAAAAGTTCATTAACTCTAGTTATGTGAAGTTAAAATCAAATGTGCAGACAGTTGGTAAAGAGAATCCAAGAACAGGCACAATTGTTAAAGTTCTGTGCTTGGTGGCCTTCACTGGATCTTCTGAATTGCATGCTAACTATTCCTTGAAAGAAAATTTATGGAAAAGTGTTCAAAATTTCCACAAAGGTTTACAAAAAAACCTTTGCTGGATCTATTTGCCCTCTAAATACAGAATTCACATTACTGAATGTCTCAAAGAAACAGAAAAAAAAAAAGAATTAAGCAGTCTAGCAGATCTCAGCTTCATCCCTGACAAAGAGCTGCATAAAATTTATATACAAGGAAGTGAATTATTTTTTCATTTTACTGATTGAGGAATGTAATTTTTTAACACTCTTCACATATGAAGTGTTAAACTTGCTTTTAGCATAGCTTTATAAAATAATGCTTTTTGATCATTTACTAGTAGTAATCTGTTAGACTTCAGTGATAATGAGATCACCAACTAGATAACGAGGCTTCTGGCTAAATGATATCATGCATTTGTATTAAAAAGTCACCTACAACAGGACCTTTGATGTTCAGATATTAATCAGTAAAACTATTGTTTCCATGTACATAGAAAAAAAATGTAGATTTATTTGTATTTAATCCCATTGACTGATGAATCCTAACTTGTTTTGGATTTATTTTCCTTCTGCCTCTTGATCAATTGTAATGACTAAAGCAGAAATGTAACAAAACATTGCCAATCTTGTTACTTCTCAGATTTTAGTAAACTTACATAGTAAAAGTCTTCCCAAAACTCCATTCAGCTGGCATGGTCTTCATTTACATAACTTTAGTTATAAACATATTTCTAAACATTTATATACTTGTGTAAATATATTCTTTATTTATATATACCATATTAAGGTTAAGACATATGAACAGGCTGAAAGTAATGTGTATTAGCCAGGAATCATGTGACTAATAGCATCCACTATCCTCCTCTGAAACTGGAGCTGCTCAGTGTCTTCCAGGTTTCAAGGTGCATTTGAGTGCATAGAACATGTAGCATACTGTTACTTGGAAGTGTAGCGTTGTATTTATTTTTAAAACTAGCAGCTATTCATGATTTGGTGAGTGCCATGTCTTAAAATTTTACCTGATAGGGAGGATTTTGGACATAGATTAAAGGGGGCTAGAAGTTGGAGAAGAATAAGTCCTTAACCTCCAATTTGAAAAACGTGACTACAGAGAATCTGCAGCAGAATTAGCTAGTGTCTTCAAAGCCTAGCTGTACATTATATAAAAATTTTGAAGAGCTCAATAAGGAGTAAAAGGCTACTTTACTGTCCAATGAATTCTTTTTGTCTCTTGGACAAAATGCTTTCACTTACTCCACTCTGAATACAATCCTTTTGTACAATAAAGTACCAAAACAACCCCCCCCAAATAACACAAACAAAAGCAGACTATTGGTCTGAACACACAAAGAAGAAGCGTTTCTGTGAAGAAATACTCTGTGTCTGTTTTCTCCCAGATGATGTGCCACATTATTCTAGACATGTATGCAAAACAAGATCTTCCATGCTCTTTGTTGGAAAAGGGAATTACACAGTGAAAAGTGCTTGAACTTACAAAACTAAAATAATTGTCAGTCATAGATATTACCTGTATAAATTTTATTTGGCTTATTGTGTAGGTGGATTTATTTTGCTTCTATTGAGCCATTTGCAGGATACTTTTTCAGTGATTATTTTTGCTTTTCTACTGAAACTCCAGAAAAAAGTGACAAACTACTATATCAGTCCTCTAAAATGTTCTATAAAAATGTGTATTCTTATGGCTTTATGCCTGGGGAACTATTCTTTTGAACCATCTAAAAACTTTCCAAGTTGCACCTATTTAGTCTTAGCACATATATGGTAAGAAACTACGCAGCTACAAACAAGATACATGAAGTCACACTAATACTTCAAGTAGCATAGTCCAGTTCATCAAGTAAATCACTCAGCGGCACCAAATTTAGCCTGTAGAAATGATTCCTTGACACAGACTCATTAAATTCAAGACATATTTTGTGTAGTCGGTGAGATCTGCTTATACAGCCTGATTTAAATCTTTGAGGGTCCATAGGTCTACAGTTCTGTAACAGGTTTCTTCCTTTGTCATGGCCCTAACTTGTCTTGGGAGTCACAGGAGCTACAAGGAGCAGCAGTTGGCACTATTGTTCTTCCTACAATGCTGTCAGTTAAAAGACAAAGGTATAGTTTTCACTCAGATCCTGTGAGGACATACCAGTATTTAGCTGGCAAAGCTACAGTGAAATGGTAAAACTGAAGACCTCAGGATTCTCCTGGGTTTACATTGGTTTGTTTAAGACTTAATATCTCCTTATGGAAAAAAAAAAATACATGGGAACTATTGTGCTACAGCACTATCAAAACTAGCCAGCTACAACAAGGTTTTTACCATCACATACAAGGTTAACTTCAATAAGTAGTTCCCACACCTTGCCCTAGCACAGCCACCAATCCCCCACAAAGTTTCAAAAGTTGACATACTGTCTGTACTGTTTCTTTACCCTCTTCAAGCCAGTCCACCCTGCTTCTTGCTTCTGCTGCATCCAGATTCTTCCTTCTCTAAGCTCCTCTTCCAGCCAGCTTCTCCTCACCCAGGCCCTATCTCACCTACACCCAGGACACTCCCCCTTTCCTCCCTTTGCTTCTTCCATATGTCCCTTCATTCAGAGCTCCTCTTCCATACCTCCTAGAGCTATTTTACTACTTAGCAGGAACCAGCCACAGCTGTACATTATCCACATCAGCCAACCCACCACCCCTGAAGCCAGCTCACAGCTGTATATTATCAGTGTTAATTAACCCAGCTTCATTCCTCTATAAATCCTCTACACTATTGTTTTGGGTTACTTGTGATTTCAGATGTGACTAACTTGGCTATATTTAGAAAATACTCTAAAACTTCAAAATTTGGAAACAAGTTTTATTGGAATGGAATTCTGACATTCTCTTCAGAGATACCAACCTTCTGTGGGTATGATCATCAAGTAAATGGCTTAGTGTCATACTACCTCCATGTGCTGATCAGAATACCATTTAATTTTGTAGAAAGTAAAGACATTTTTATAATAGCTTTTTCAGTAGTAGTGTTGTGATGTGGTCTACATAACTTTAATGGCTCTATAGAACAGAAAAGCATCATAGCCGTTTAATACATTTACTGACTTTTTAGGTGAAATCTGTCCTCATTTTCAGTATATACTTGATTGCATTTATAGAGGTCTCCTTTAAAGGGAACATGCAGGATTTTTAGAGATTGTAATTTTAAGCACATAAATAGATTTGACTCTCAATCAAAGTATATGGAACTTAAAGTACTCAACAATCAAGTACAGCTAGGAAATAGTGGAAGCCTTCATCCTATAACTGAATATGTAAGAAATAGCAGTGCAGTTGGGTATTAGCACATTAATATAATGCTATTCCATATTGTATATCAGATGCCTTAAATCTGCTTCAGCACGATGCTTTAACTGATGTTTGTTAAAGTATTACAACATATATTAATGATGTGCATATCTATCTTGGCCCTGTAATACAGTAATTAATCCACTGAGATTATAAATAGGACTAAAATGCAGGAAAGGAGGATTGGGGGTGTGTAGGATTGGGAATCATGAGTGGATTAGAAAAATAATGTTAACACCAAAAGACAGAATATGCTCTAGAACAAGTGTGGTGCAATAATTTATGTATACATGAAACAATATTTTTTTATGTTTGTTCATTATCAGTTATGTCATCTATCATTTAGCTTCTAAATTGGAAATTTTAATTAATTTTAATTTCCCATATATATTTAAAATCAAGGAATTTTCCTTTGAGATCTGATTTGTGCAACATGAGACTTTTGTATCATTTATAAAAGAATGACAGAAGCTGGAGCTGTAAGGACATACTGTTTTAATAGAAATGGTTCTCAAATGCTATGCCTATCTGAAGTATGTCAAATCAGCTAATATTACAGTTTGGCAACTTTGCCTCAATAGAAATCTGACTTCATTCAGACAGATTATTGTCAGGGTTTGTTGGCTGGGGCTTTTTTGATATCTGCCTACACTTGTTTAGTTCCTGCATCAGCAAGAAAACTACCCTATATTCTTCTTAGCAGTTACTTTTGGAGTTAATATCAAAATCACCAGGTGTAAGAGGAAGCTACCATGACTGTGCCTTTAGCTTTGGTGTGTAATAACTTTACTCCCCAAGTAATTAATAACATTACTCCCCATGAAAGATATTTCTAACAATGTCAGTTGTGTTCTTACAAGACCAGTGGATGTCTGCCAGGTATCTTGCAAGTAAAAAGCATTCTGTAACATTAGGTAAGAAAATAATAACTAATATTTTACAGGCAGTGTAATATAATTAGCATATATAATTATAATTATATATTAGCATATATAATTAAATAGATATGGTTTAATTTTAAAATTACAAATTTAGATTCCTTCTTTAAGAAAACAAAGTAAAAATAAAACAAACCAACACTAAAACAACTCAAAGCAATTGCACATTTGTCTGCTTTAAAGTGACTTTTAGTGGCAATTGTATTCTTTTGGGGTAGAATCTTTCATCTCAAAGCTTAAGGAAATGACCCTTGAACAGTACTTCTCTGCTTGTTGTAACATAGGTGGGAGCCAGCTGTACAAAAGCTCTGCTTCGAACAGAGTTGGAGCAGGTGTCTCCAGAGATTGCTTATAACCTAACTTGTTCTACAGGTCTATGCAGTGCCATGGCTTTTTGCAACAAGATGCACTGTTTTATCAGTGCTGACTTCCAGGTAACTCAGAGTTAACTTTATTTGTATTGAAAACAGCTTATCAGAATCAAGATTGTTCTGTATTTTTATCAGTAATATTTGTGATAAGTTAGTTTAGATGTAAATAATAACAGCTTTGTGATTTACAGAAATATGAGTTTGTGGACATCCTGGAGAGATGACACTTTTTTAAAAAACACTAAACCCAGTGCTGATAAAAATGTTAGTCCTGATGATTGCCATGGAGTTCTTGTGAAGAGTAAGGAAGCTTGAAAAAATATTAAATAGAATTTAATCTAAAGTGTTTAAAAATAAGTACCCAATAAGAGAAGATTAAAGCCTCAGTAAAATAAAGATAGCTGTAGTGGAGGTATTTATTTCAATATATTCATACACTCCAAGTTCTGTGGAGTTGGCTTGAGGGCTTCAGTCAGCCCTAGGATAATACAGAAGGACTGTATATAGGTTGTAGAGTAGATTCTAGCCAAGTGTATTCTGGGGATGGGTTGCTTGCTTATTTTTCCCCAAAATACTGATGACTGTCAATGAGTTGTTAGATGCAATAGATCATGTTTACAGGGTGACACAGTATTCTCTTCCTTGGTTAGCTAATGGTACATCTTTCTAACTTGTGCAGAGGCATATTGGTCTCCAGATCTGTGATAAGGAAGACATTTCCAGCTAAAAAAAATAATGCCAGTGCATTTTACTTGTGTATTTCTGCATAAAGTGCTTTACACACAGAAAATCCTAGCAGGTATCTCATCTAGCCCGTTCATAGGCTTTTCATTGTTAGGAATTTTTAAGTGTCATAATCTTCTGCCTGAAGCAATAGTTATTCAAGGACTGATTTTCTTTTTGCTTAAAACTCGTTAAACTCTAGCAGCATGAATTCTATCCTCTTCAAATCATAACTAGTTAATTGAGTCAGTTTCTTCTTGTCTTAAACTCTATGAAATTTATAAATTCAGAAAAATTTTCCACCAGCTTACTTGTCCTTTTTATATTAACAAAGTTAATTACTGCAAGATACTACAATGAATTCCTCGTGCCAACTTAATATTAAAAACTAATGGTGGTTTTTAACCAACCTTTAATGTGCATCAATTTAAGAAACAAAATGTTTTTGTTGAAAAAAATACCTTTCACCAAGTTTCAGATCTGCTGTACCTGTCCCTAACATCTACAGTAAAGAGAGGCTATCTGGGTAAATTGTCACACCTCTTAGTCGTTGGGTTGACTTACAATAACATTTTTCTTTATTATTTCCTTACAGGATTTGCAATACAGTAATCATGTTGTAAAGCCTGAGATCTAAAGAGATCTCAAAACAGGATGGGAAATGGGGGAAAGTTGTAAGTGATGCCTCTGCTCTATTTCTTCCTCCTGAAATTCCCTTACTGGCAGTTAAGAGCATCAGATGTTCTGAAATCTCCTGTTTGGTGCCAGCTGATTGTTTTGCCCTGCACCCTGGGTGAAATTCAAGTCACCCTGTTTACTCTGCTTGACTGCTCAGCTGGAAAAACAGCTGAACAGTGCTTAATATATCCAAGAAATCTAAGACTGATCCCTAAGTGACATTTATGGGTTAAAGAACAAATCTATTTTGTTACTTTAGGAAGGGTTGGTTGTGAAATGCAATTATGTTAGGGGGTAAATAATACAGTTCAGAAACTTTCAGTTAAATGTCAACCAGGCTTTTCACTTAGTACAATAAAGTGGTTAGATTTATTTCAATTCTGTAATAAATATATAGTAAATACATTGAAAAATTATTTTGTAATAAAACCTCACATGATCTAGCCCCTCTTGCAGCATTTCTAGGAACACCTGAGGCAGATCTGTGCAATGAAGTCTATCTAAAACCTCTCAAGTCTACACAGCTGACTTTCATCATAATTACTGTTCATGTGTGCTGCAAAAGCACACCTATCAAAGGCAAAGTGATACTGATTGCCCTACAGTCTAATAATAAAGAAAGACCACAAGTAAAAAAAATAGTAGGAAACAACTGTAACTTCAATTTCTGAAGATGCTGCTAAGAAGATTCCCTTCTCAAGGGACATACTGTATATCTTCAGGTTGTCTCTAGGGCAGAAACCTAAGCTTCCCACCTACAAACAGAAACAGAAGAGTTGGTGTAAATATAGATAAAGCATATGCCCTAATAATGAAACTCATAGGATGCTGTAGCTGTTTCTCAGATTCTGTCACAGTTCTTCAGTCTGGGCGCTGTCTGGTCTCCCGAGACAAGCAACTGCATTTTTCTTCAGGCAAGAAGCAGCACTTTTGATTACAACCTTTTCTTCAGTACAGGAAAATCGTACTGTTGTTGGTGTTGCTCAGCACAGTGAGGACTATTTATTCACTAACAAAACATGGTAGAGAGGAAGCAGGTCTTATTCACCATAAGTAGAGACTCTCATTAATTCCCCTAGAGATGTGTGTTTCACTTCTCTCCCTTTTTCAGGCCGTTCTGCAACACCAGGAGCTTCCAACTAGGCCTTGGCACCTTGAGTCAGGTGGTACAAGCACCCCTTGGCTGTACCAGTAACTCTTTGATAAGGCAGAGAAGGTCACTGTCCATACTGGAACTCCCATTGACTTGTCAAAGCAGGGAACAAGAGTGGAGACAATGTTATTCCCTGACAAGCCTGGAATGCTCCTGCCCAGATCATAGCCCAAGTGGTAACCTAAGTGGAACAATACCATTGTTCTTGGAATTTTTGAAAAAATACCAACTCAGGTTGTGGCCAGGATGGCTTTAGTCATCAGTAAATTTCCAATCATTACATAGCTTTATGAACAGCAGTGCTAAAGCGAGACCCTTTCAAGCTCTTTTGGACAGCAGGCTCCCTGTGAGTGGGACACCACTCAGAGCTAGCAAACCACAAAAAAAGTCTGTGATACTAGGGGGACCATCGTAGAAAGCCAACAGTGGAGCCTAGGTTGATACCCCTGCTCCTCGAGGCTCAATCATTTTCCTGCTAAGAAATACAAAAAGCATTAGACATCAGTATTTCACTGAACTTGGGGGGTAATTCTAACAGCTATACCTTTGTTATAATATACATTGCAAGCTTAAAGTAGCTAGTTTGTTTTTGTGATTTCAACAAATATTATTGATTTTTCTTTGCTGCTAAAATCCTATGGATAATTCTGAATTGTGAACAAATTCTTTCTCTCTTACCCCTTTAGATACAAATTGTTATCCAAGACTGAGACTAAGATTGGACCTAGCTGCACCTAAATGATATGAGAGTTTAGGAAGCAAGGGGGTCTACTCTGAACCTTGTGATTCAGCAGAAGGCTATCCTTAATTCTTTACCCCCCTTTCTATATCTCTCCCATTAGACATAAACCATTGACCAAGTCTGAAACTTAGATTGGATCTAGCTGCAGCTAAACTCTGCGAGTTTAGAAAGCAACGGGGGTCCACTAAACCTCGTGACTCAGAGGGAGTATCTCCTTTACCTTCTTACACCTTTGATCTTTGTAAACTTTTTCCAGCTTCACTCTGACTCAATTTCAGTTTGATTTATCTCTGTGTATTTACTCCATGTAATAAGCAATAAAGTGAACTTGCCATCAAATCTTGTGCAGTTGCATTTCCACAAATTCATATTAAAAATATTTCACTCAAACTCTTTGGTGGTGATTCTTTAAACAATCAGACGTAAACCACTAATTTAATGACAAGAGGACAGAAATATAAAGTGCTTTTGTGTAGTTATTATACCTACTACATACATATCTATACATATATTTATGTATAACTTATGTACAGACATATATGTCTGAATTTTCTTAAATATAGCTGAAATAATGTAAACACTAAGTGCTGTGGCAAACTTACAGTAAAATTACAAGTCTACATATACACTAGTAAATGGGACATCTGTGAGGTGTCACAGTATGGAAATGATCTGGCACAAAATGGGCCTGCACCTGTGCTTGTAAATGTGCTAGCCTCCAAAATAAGGCAATGGTCCCATGTGTGAACTAGCTGGAATGATGCCTGGCAAGGAACATATTCCATTGGCTTTTTAATGTTCAAACATCATATCAGCATTGTGTGCTGCTTTCTTTTCTGCCCCATAGATTGTGTCAACATCTTTGTAGTTACTGTGAGGGACACTAATGCATGATTCCCCCTAGAGCAGCAGTGCCTGAGTGCTTAGCATTGGTAGTAGTTATTGAATCTCAAGATCTCAAATATTTGAAAATCTTTCTATAAACACTTGTATTGATAGGTTTCATTTAAAAAACACTTTCCTTGCCTTTTCCAGCCAGTACTGTTTTCTTCTTCAGAAAGGGTGATTGACTCCTGTGTAGTGCCTGCATGGTGCAGTGCTGTCAATACCCATACTCTACAACTCCCTGCACTGCCAACTGAAATTACAATCATAGTAGGAAATAGTACATTCCTCTGCAGACTACTTCTTGGAAGAAACTGGGACAGAATGGGCTTCCAGAATTTATTCTGAGTATGCCGTGACGTTCAGCACTGTGTCTAGTGGCAAGGGCTTCTCTGCAGCACCAGGGTTGGACTGGGGAGCTGGAAGAGAAGAAGCTGCACCGACCGTGCTACATCCCTGTGGTCTGATGCTCTCCTGATGAGCCTTTCAGACCCCTCTGGAGGGGTGTCTAGCCTAGTACCTTTGCATGGTCACCTTAGGTGTGTGTTACTTCTCAGCACAGCCACGTACTCTAACACAGCATGTTGCTAAATGTGCTGCCATCGCTATGGGCTACCCTGTTTCCTTGCTTTTCCCTCTGCCAGTGCCTCTACCTGTAGAACTAAACGTGTGTGTTAGAGGTTTATGGAAAAGGGTGAGGATGATGTGGTTATTCTAAAATAAATAGTGAAGATCCTAAAATCACTTTGAACCACATTACTAACCTTTGGTACGTAGCTGTCTTTCTTCTTTCACATAGCTTGAAGGGATTATCCTTTACTTTTCTGTCAGTATGTCTTTGCCACTTTATAATTTGCTCTTCAGTCTTGTCTGCCACTGTAAAACTGTTTCATATTATTCTTGAAGCCATTCTGTCCCCAAAGGGTGCTTTCCTTTAGTTTAAATCACCCCCAAGTAGATGGCATAACTTATTTTATGCAGTCTTGACTCTTCCACTGGCTGCCTTTACTGCCTTTCAAGCAGCCCCTGAGCCTGGGGCGAAGGTCCTTGTCTTCTAATGGACACTTTGACTTTGTCAGAATGACTGCTTGTATGCATTGGTGGGAAAGTTACTGAAACTGGATTTTAATGCGTGTGTTGGGACAAGGCAGTAGAATACATCTACTAAAGCAACTTAATATTTTGTGAGTTTCAGAGAAACAATCTTCTTTCCTCTCTGATGTAGCAATGCATTATTTGCTGCATACAAATGTAATTTTTCTATAAAACCTCTTGGGATTACAAAGGGTGCCATGAGCATGAAGTTACAGATCAGGAGGGCAGTAACTGCTGTCCTTCAGGAAAAATGCCTTGGTAAATTGAGAAAAATGCCAGGATGCAGCACTTTGAATGGCACCTCTGCCTTCTAATTTAAAAACTTTGGTTTGAAGTATATTCCAATATTTTATTGAGTCACTTACTAGGAAATGACTGAGTGTTTCACTGTCTTTTCAGGTTAAAAGATTGTCTTTCCCAGGTTATATGGGGCAGCACTTAAAATGGCTTCTGAAATGTATATGTAGAACAAGAAACCAGAAGCTTGTAGGGAAAAAATCAGTGAAAACTCACATGAATACAGTTTGCAGCCTAAGGAACTGAGCCTGTGCTTGCATTTTGGAAACAAAGCATTGACACTTTTCGTTCTCAGTATGCTGTTGAAAATACTAATGAGAAGATTTTTCCAACCTGCAGCTTTTGACTTCTGAACAACATCTTGTTATCACGCAAAATTATATCTACTATTTTTAGAAGCCCAAGAGCAAACAACCTAAAGGTTTGGCATATGTCTCATGTATTTTAAATTTAATGTACCATAGACTTCCCCAGTGCAAATGACACAAAAGTCTGTGCAGATTATTCTTAGAAACTGGCCACAATGTTATTCAGAATAGAGATGCACTATTAAAATGTTGATTGAAATACCTTCACTTCATCTCTGAAGAGTGTGTTTCATAATGAATGACTGTGAAGATAACATTTCTAGCAAGCTAACTCTTTTGCAACTCATAATATCTTGAAAATCAAAGATGGATGCAATTTGAGAAAAGCAAGGGAGAAAAGGCATTGACTGTATATTTTCATTTTCTCTTCATGTTTGCTTAAAAAAAGTAAATTTGAAAAGATGCCCCCAAATTGGATTTGGATACCTAGGAGTTGATTTACTGCAGTGCATTAATCTCTTCGGTGTGACTGTAGGCTATGGGCCCGAGATAAATTGAGTCAGTCAGGCTTTATCTCTTCATTTCTGTATTCACTTGTCAAGAAAAACCTTGAAATAATAACAGAAAGAAAGTGAAATTGCTTGGAATGGTAACAGAGGTGAAAGTCAAGATTCAGGGTCTCTTCTTAAGGTGTCTTTCCCATATTCTGTTCAGCTAGAACACAAATACTGTTCAAATGGGGGACAACATATCTCAAGAGCTTAATTTATGAAAACAAGAATTTATAGGGCTAGATTTTAAATTAAGATTCTGGTGTTGTACTAGAGAAGAATATAAGGGAACAAAGGTTAAGAGCTCAGTCCAAACATGCAGTAACATTTTTGTTGCTTCAACAGCAAATTTACATAATATGGAATCCTCTGTCAGACAGATTCCCAGGACAGTGAATCCAAAAGGCTGATTTATAAAAGCTGGCTACAAAGAAAGCAAGAGTCTATTTGTGTGAAACAAATTGAATCTGACTCACAAAATCCAGAGGACTACTCACAATATTGCTGACATCCACATGCTGTGTACTTGCAGCCAGTGACTATTTGAGAAGTGGATAAGATTAAGTGCAATACATGAGCCCTAGAAGATGCAGAGCTTAATGTAAAGCTTCAGAAAGGGGACTTTCAAGTGTAATTGGTGAAACATAGTTATAACGCGTATCTGAGGCAACCTTCCTTGCACTGGCTACTAACATCTTCCTTTAAGAATAAGGAAAAGAGAACAAAATCCTTGGTTTCAAGAATAAAAATAATTAGTTAAGGCAAGCAATGATAACAGGGAGAGAAATGCATATATGCCTTACTTCCAGAAATAATTATGTGCCTCCAGCTGCTAGAATCTGAGAGGTGCCCGACGTATCTCTTTTCTGCAGAGTAAAAGCCAGATATTTGCAAAGTCATTGATCCTCATTGTCATCTCTGCTCAATTGGTCTGGATCACCAGACTTCCTTCATAGATGTCAAGCACTTTTTCTGTGGACCTTAGCTCAAATGAGTTTTCCTCTGAAATAAGTGTATCAGTAAAGCTGCTTTTCCTTCCACATACTGTTCAAATTCCGAGTGCAGGAGCCTTGTTTTCTTCTACAAGCTGTGTGATAAGTTCAGCCACTCCCCTCATCCCCTGAACTGTTTTCAGTGCAATTTGACTTTCACCTCATACAGAAAAGCTCTAGGGAATGTTGTTGTAACTACTATCTAATCATAGCTTTGACTATAGAGATGCGCTGCCACGTTGGTATATGCATGTAGTACAGAAACACAGACAAGAAATTCTAGAAAACATCCTATGTGACTCCAAGCACTTTCTCCCAGTTCCTGAATGCTTTCAACCACTATTCACTTCATCTGTATCACATATCTTACACTAAAGTATGTAGAAAATCTCAAAGAGTTTTTCTGGATGTATTTTTTCCACAGTTTTGAGTAGTATATTAATTATATGACAATGGTCTTATAATACTGTTATTGCTAATCAAAATACAATGTAATCACAAGCGTATTTAGCAAAAATACAACAGTAAGCTTCACTTTGTAATGATCTAGAGTGATTTAAGGTTCTTTTTTATTTGTAGTAATTAAAAAAATAAATCAATTCAATTTCAGACCCCACAAAATGTCATTGAAATCTGGGACATGAAAAAGAATAAGATGAGATTCTAAAAGAGACTGCATGTTTTTCAGAACTTAGCTGATAGGTTGTTTTATGTTGCATTTCATTCTATCTCCATAGCTAGTAGCACAAAACTTGTTCACTGTAGAAATGGAGTAAGAATCAGAACTATCTTTTGAATGAGATGAATTTTGGTTATGAAACAGTAAATCTGTGAAGTTCTGGGAAAAACAGTTTCCTCAGGTCAAAACCAGACAGAAAATTCTCCTTCCAAAAACTGAGAAGGAAACTTACTGAGATGTAAGGAAGCAAATACCCAGCAATGTGTTGTTATAATAAATGTTTTGTAGAAAAAAGCTTCCAACAATGAAAGGTCTAAAGAATGACTCAATACTAAAATATTTTTCACAGTAATGAATTCTGACTATATTACAATGGGTAAGGTTTTTGGTTTCACTTGTCCTTTTGACACAACTAGCAATGAAGTCCTGCAGTTTTATTGCTGGCTAGGTTTTCATGGCAACATTTCACCCTCTGTCTTCTTCAAGGATACATTATATGTGTTTTGTGACCTCCAATTCCCAGGTAATTTTGGAAGGAATAATCAAGCAAGCTGTAAGCATCTGGAGGATAGCAAGGTCATGGGTGACAGTGACGATATGCCACGAGCAAATCTTGTCAAGCAAGTTGTCTTTTCTTCTGTGTTGGCTCATGCTTTGAATTTATTGAGGCTTTGACATTGTCTCAGAACAGTCCCAAAACTAAGCCAGAGAGGGAAAATATGTTCCTGATGAAATTAATACTGTTCAGATGCCAGCTTGCTGAAGAGAAATGGTGTTTTATTGAAGGTATGCGGCTCTAAGGACAGACAGACAAATGTCCGTAAGTAAAGTGTTATCTCTTCTTAGACCAATTGATAGAATTAAACAACTTTTTAGGCAAACATACATATTTTAAGCCTGAAACAGAAGAAATAGATTTCAAACCCCAACACAAACTGAGAAAAATTGCTCATTTTTTTACTCAGATTTCAGAGCTAGTCTCTGGAATAAAGATGGTGTATAGCGAGCAGAACAAGAGTGGGGAGAGAAGTAAGAAATTACCAATAAATTATATAAGGGAAAGTAGATAACATTTCAGAGTATGCAAAATGGAAAAGGTATGAGACGATAGGAAGACTGTAACGTACCAAACTCCTAAATTCTTATTTTTCTACATATGAAAAAAAAACCCCAAAACAAATTATGAATTTTAATTTGCAAAATCTTTTTCAGAAATTCTGCAGATTCCCCTTTGAGTTCAAGACTAAAAACATGATGAAATGTGAATTTTGTAGGACATGTTCCTCCATTAGAAGCATGTGTTCCTACACAGATTTTCCATGTGAATTATTATTCTTTTATGGAAAAATGCTTAATTTCACCACCACAGTTACCAGGAGAGCATGGTGTACTGGATGAAGCACACAGCTGTAAGATTTGTTGGGTACTAATTGTTCTGCGGCTCAGAATATTTATTGTAGCACAGTAGAGATATGTTGGTACATTTTCTATTCTTTACTCGAATCCTATATTCATTTAGTGTGCTTGACAGCACAAGGAGTTTCCTTTCAAAGTGAATTTAGTGAGGCTGCAGGGCTGTTTGAAGAGCAAGATGTTTCTTGCATTCCAAGTTGTAATTTTTTAATGATATTTTGTATAGGTTCTGGGATAGGATGGGATGTGACAATAGACAGTGTATATTCAGCAATGGGTAGAAGCGTCATCTTGTACATAAAACATTTCTTTACATAGTGTTTCACATCTCTTTAAAAACCTCTTCTGCATGAATATTCCTTATGGGTAAAAATCTTCTTTATTGCTAAGGTGAGCACCATTAGTACTTTTCTAGTAGCTGAGGCACAGGCTTCAACTATATATAAAGGTTTTGGGGGAGCTATTTTTGATGCCTGCAAATGTGCTGGCTTTTAGTTTTGCATTTGTCACACTTGCAAGTTACCACTGCTGATGTTGCTGTAGGAAACTGGTGCTAGTCTAAGAGCATTGCAGCGACAGTTTGATGGAGAGTGGTGATTATTGAATTTGTGGTAAAAATCAATAAAGGAGTCCAAATTTCCAATCCAGATAATAAAGATGTCATCTATAAATCTTAGGTAGAGTGGCAACTCACTGATATAATTATTTAAGAACTGTTCTTCATTGTAGTTCTTGAAAAGGTTGTCATAATGCAGGACTGGAGAGAAGCTATCGAAAGAGAAAGATGTTTCCGTTAAGTTTTGCAGATGGCTGTGGATTAAGTGCTATTCAGGAATTTCATTGATGGTCTGGATGATGGAGTAGAGAGGATGGGTGTCCTCTATTTGGTGCAGATATGAATGCTATTAAAGTATGAATATATTTAAGACTCTTGTACAGAACTAGAATAAAAAATATGCTAATAAAATTGGAAAAATGACTGAAAACAGCAGCGTGCAATTTAACAAGTACAGGGATTTACACTGAGGAAGAAACAGCGGCTTGCACAAATAGAAGATGAGGAAAAAGCTGGTTAGGGAATGTGTGATGGCAGAAGCACAGCGGATCCCAGCATTGTGCTGTTGCAAAAAGGGGAAATATTTTCAAGATACATGAATGAGTTCTTCTATTTAACAAGTATTACTGACAGTTATACATACATTTTAAAACCTGATTGCATAATTTCAGTAGATGGTGAAGTCTTAATATATTATATATGTTACATATTTCACACTTCATCCATCCTACATGTAAATTTGACATCAAGCTGTCATGTTGCCTCATTGTGTAAATACATTCAAACAGTAGTCTATAACTGAAAGTTTATTGCTGTGTAGTACTTAACATAGCACATATCATTTAAAGATCTATACTTCTAAACTTAATGAATTCTTTGAATGGTGATTTACATATTATAACTTTGACCTTCTATCCTTGTGGAGTAAAATTATGAGTGCAATCAATCTACAATAATTGTGTAATGAAAACCTCTGCCCTTAATATTACCCCCCATTTCTCACAGAAGAACTTAGACTGCACCAACTGTTCATGTAGATTACTGATTAATCTTTAAATCTCATTCACATGATGAATAATTGGGAGAAATAAGGAGATGATGTATGAGCAATTTACGATAGTAAACAGGTTCCCAAAGTGAATAATTCAATTTTGGCATACTCAATAACTTTAAAAAACATTCATAAACATGTTTTTTTTATTATATTTATGCGTGTACATACTTTGTAGTTTATTACATCATAATTGCTCCATAATTGCTCAGTGACTGTAATATTTATGATTTCTTCTATATTAGGTCTATCCTTGCAGATAAAAAGTTCTTGCATAAACTGCACCATAACTCAGTGCAGAGTACTGCAGATTGTTTTCATGAAACATCTATTTTTAATGGGATTTTGGATGTGACATATTGAAAACAGGGAAAAAGCTATGGAAATGATTCTTTAAATGCTTTTCTTTACATTTGTTTGCACAGGGTGCTTAGTGCTGCATTTTAAACTCTTTATCACTTCAGTGTCCATAAGCTCTTTTGAACAACATTGACCTGTGGCTGTCTGAAGCAATTGCCACAAACTTCACATTAGCTAAACAACTAAACTTGGGGAAAGAGATTTCCTACTAGTAGCCAGGAAGGGAATGGAAAAAGTATCTGGGGATAAAGAAAGGGATTTTAAAAATTCTTAATGTTTTCCACTTACAGCCTACCTTCAAAACAGTTAATCTACCTGTAATTTAGAATTTTCATAGAATCACAGAATCATTCAGGTTGGAAAAGGCATTAGAGATCAAGTCCAACCATTAACTCAGGACTGCCAAGTCCATCACTAAACCATGCCTCTAAGCACGAGTTTTTTGAACACCTCCAGGGATGGTGATTCCACCACTTCCCAGCACAGCTGTTCCAATGCATGACCACCCTTCCAGTGAAGAATTTTTTCCTAATATCCAATGTAAACCTCCTCTGGCATAAATTGAGGACATTTCCTCTTGTCCTGTCCCTTCTTACCTGGGAGAAGAGACCTACACCTACGTGTCTACAACCTCCTTTCAGGTAGTTGTAGAGGGCAATAAGGTCTCCCTTGAGCCTCCTTTTCTCCAGACTAAATAACCCCAGTTCCCTCAGCTGCTCCTCATAAGACTTGTGCTCCAGACACTTCACCAGCTTCACTGCCCTTCTCTGGACATGCTCCAGCACCTCTGTGTCCCTCTTGAAGAAGAAGGGCCCAAACCTGAACACAGTATTTAACGTGAGCCCTCACCAGTGTCAAGTACACAGGGACAATGACTTGTCTTGTTGTGTTGGCCACACCGTTTTGGATACAAGCTGGGATGCTGTTGGCCTTCTTGGCCACCTGGGAACACTGCTGGCCCATGCTTATCCGGCTGTCAACCTGCACCCTCAGGTCCTTTTCGGCCAGACAGCTTTCCAGCCACTCTTCCCCAAGCCTGTAGCATTGTGTGGGCCTGTTGTGACCCAAGTGCAGGACATGGCACTTCTCCTTGTTGCTTCTTACCATTGGCCTCGGCCCATGGACCCAGCCTGTCCAGATTCCCCTGCAGAACCTTCCTGTCCTCAAGCAGATCCAGCACTCCCCCACGACTTAGTGTCATCTGCAAACTTGCTGAAGGTGTACCCAATCCCCTCAACTAGACCATCTATAAAGACTTCAAACAGAACTGGCCCAAATACTGATCCCTGGGGAACACCACTTGTGATCAGTTGCCAGCTATTTACTATCACTCTTTCCACCCAGCCAGCTTTTTACGCAGCGTAAAGTACATCTGTCCAAGCTGTGACCAGCCAGTTTCTCCAAGAGAAGGCTGTGGGAGATGGTGTCAAAGGTTTTACTAAGGCCCAGGTAGACAACATCCACAGCCTTTCCCTCATCTCATCATATGTCCTGATCTTTGGCCTGTACATTGTACTCCTCTGTGGCTAGTACAGATTAGAAAAATGAGATAATGCCTTAAAACTCCTGGCAATGATAAGTTTTAAGTGCAATGCTGGAACTGTATGCGGCATGCCCAGGAAAATAATGTGGAGACACACAAAGGAGTATAACGATGTAAACCCCACTAGTGTGGTTTTGGAGGACCATGCCTTGATGCGGAACAAACCTGCATACCTGCAAACCTCACTTGATCACACTGATTATAGGACATGGACTCTTAAGTGATCTTTCCCTAAAGCTACACAGGGTTTTGCCATAAAAAGCTAGTAGGATCGGTCTACAGTAAGGCTCAGGATGATCAGGGGATCTACTCCTATGTTTTATTCTGAGTGGTAATTTACTTAGCAAGATAGTTGTATCCCTATGCCATTTCAGGCCTTCTATTTGCATGCATGATTTAAGATGAATATAAGATCCCGTCAAGAAGTTCAGTGTTACATATGGAAGTATAAACAGATTTTAAAACTTCCAAGAGTAAATGAAGACTTGAAATTAAAAGAAAATTTCCAGCCATCAATAATGAAGTAATGAAAGTCTTCCAATAGAAGTCAGGTTAATAAAAGAACCCCTCACATTAAGATAGAGCTTTCTCAGTTTATGAAAGGTGTTATCTCTAATGCAGTTACTTCTAGTGGTAGAGAGCTAACTCAAGAGCTTTGTTTTCTTTCTCCTTTTCCCTAGGCCTATGTATCTAATTGCATTTGGTTCTCTCACATTCAGAGAAAACAAGATAAGTTGGGGTTTTTTTTTCATTTTGCTACTTTTTAATTTAGAATCTTCTCTAACAGCACCAAAAACACAGTTTCTCATGACTTCAGATTAAGAATTCCTTGAGTTAACAGTAATAATATCATTTTAGTCTTCCAGGTAGGCAGTGTTTTATGTTTTGGTCATTACAAAGCAAAATAAAAAGCATGTATTATTCTTTCATTATACTGCCACAACTCGGCTGTGAGGGTTTTTTTATATTTTGCTTTTGCTGATGATACTACTCATTTATCTCCTGCCTTTTCACCAGATATTTTATGGCCAGAATGCTGCCTAAACTTCTGTCTAATTGCAAAATTTTCTTTTGGTCATGAAACTCTGTGTATACCATCAAGTACTTACTGAAAGACCCACTAAAAGGTTCTCACAAACACTTAAAGGAAAAAAAAGGGGAGTAAGGGAGAAAAGGGAAAGGGAAGATATTGGTGTTTGATAATTCATAGCAAGTGGCATCTTTTTTAAGAAAGGCACTAATGAGGCTTCACATCAGACTGGATGAGCTCTTAGGAAGGAGATGTGATTCCTTTACCAGCGCCGAAACATCTGAAAAAGACTGAAACACATGGATAGCTCCTTGATCTTTTTTAAAAACACCAAAACACAACAGCTGTGTAACAACTATGCCAGTCCTCCAGGCTATGACATGTTATTTTCATGACAAACATAGTGCCATTGTTGTGTGCAGTGGCAGCAATGTAATTGGGGTTGCCTGTATTAAAAATATTATGGAATAAAATGCTTACAAGCAGAGTTGATTCTTATGAGCTGATGCACTTTCCTGTGCTCTTACATCTACCATTGAGACAGATGTGAGAAAACATGAAAATCATATATAGTAGTTACTTCTGTCCCTGTTATGGTCTAGAGGTGTTAAAACATTTGTGAAAACAAAGCATTTTGTGTTTTACATTCATGCCTTCTTTTCATGTTTTAGTTTGGTTTGGATTTTTTTGCCAGATACCAGCAGATTTGCATTGCTTTGTAAAGCAATGTGAAAAAGTTTGCTCACCAAATAGCTACTTCAGGGAGAAGCCTAGTCTGCTCTTGGAGAAGCCATATTCTCTGCTCTACGTCTTTGCTCTCAGGACAGAAGGGAGACTAGAAGGAATACAGAGAAATTGTCTGAGCAGCCACAGACCAGGTTAGGAAAGCTAAAGCCCTGATAGAATTAAATCTGGCCAGGGGTGTCAAGGGCAACAAGAAAAGCTTCTATGGGTATGTCAGTGGTAAAAGGAAGACTAGGGAAAATGTGGGCCCTCTCCAGGAGGAAGCGGGAGACCTGGTTACCTGGGTGTGGAGAAGGCTGAGGTACTCAATAACTTCTTTGCCTCAGTCTTCACTGGCTGGTGCTCCAGCCACACCACCCAAGTCACAGAAGGCAAAGGCAGGGACTGAGAGAATTAAGAATCATTCACTGTAAGAGAAGGTCAGGTTCAAGACCATTTAAGGAACCTAAACGTACACAAGTCTATGGGATCTGATGAGATGCATTTGCAGGTCCTGAGGGAACTGATGGATGATGTGGCTAAGCCAGCCATTTTATCTGAGAATGTGTGGCAGTCTGGTGAAATTCCCACTGACTGAAAAAGGGGAATCGTAACCCCCATTTTTAAGAAGGGAATAAAGGAAGGCCTGGGGAACTACAAGCCACTCAGCCTCACCTCTGGGCCCAGCAAGATCATGGAGCAGAGTCTCCTGGAAACTGCATTAAGGCACATGGAAAATAAGGAGGTGATTGGTGACAGCAAACATGGCTTCACTAAGGGCAAATTGTGCCTGGCAAATTTGGTGGCCTTCTATGATGGGGTTACAGTGTTGGTGCATAAAGGAAGAGCAACTGACACCATCTACCTGGACTTACGCAAAGCATTTGATGCTACCCACATGGCACCCTTGTCTTGAAACTGGAGAGACATGGATTTGATGGATGGACCACTCGGTGGATAAGGAATTGGATCACAATCTTTGTTAGTGACATGGACAGTGTGATGGAGTGCACCCTCACCAAGTTTGCTGACAACATCAAGCTGTGCTGTGTGATCAACATGCTGGAGGGAAGGGATGCCATCCAGAGGGACCTTGACAGGCTTGAGAGATGGGCCAGAGTAGAACATCATGAAGTTCAGCAAGGCCAAGTGGAAGGCCCTGCATGTGGGTTGGGGAAATCCCAAGTGCACCTACTGGCTGGGTGGAGAATGAGAGCAGCCCTGAGGAGAAAGATTTGGGGGTGTTGGTGGGTGAGAACCTCAACATGAGCTGGTGATGTATGCTTGCAGCCCAGAAAGCCAACCAAATTCCTGTGCTGCATCAAAAGAAGGGTGACCAGCAGGCTGAGGGAGGTGATCTTACCCCTCTACCGTGCTCTCGTGAGACTCCACCTAGAATACTGTGTTCAGCTCTGGAGCCCCCAGCATAAGTAGAATGTGGACCTGTTGTAGCAAGTCCGGAGGAAGGCCACAAAGATGACCAGAGGGCTGCAGCACCTTGCATATTGCACATGAAGATAGGCTGAGAGAGTTGGGGTTGCTCGTCCTGGAGAAGAGAAGGCTCCAGGGAGACCTTATAGCAGCTTTCTAGTATCTACAGTGGGCCTACAAGAAAGCTGGAGAGGGACTTTTTACAAAGGCATGTAGCAATAGGACAAGGGGTAATGGCTTTAAACTGAGAGAAGGTAGATTTGGAAGAAATTCTTTTCTGTTAGGGTAGTGAGACACTGGAACAGGTTGCTCAGAGAAGCTGTGGATGCCCAATCCCTGGCGGTGTTCAAAGGCGAGGCTGGACGGGGCTCTGAACAACATGGGCTAGTGGAAGGTGTCCCTGCCCATGGCTGGGGGGTTGGAACTAGACAAACTTTAATGTCCCTGTGATTCTATGACTGTATGAAGCTCCCCTGGTAATTCTAACTCATCAGAAAGTTATACAGACACAGATTATAAATTTACTGGTTGAGTACATGATGAAAACAATCACTTTAATTTTTGCCAGTGAAAGCAGATAAAGGGAAAGATAAGTCACTACGTTAACTAGCCAAGTAGTTCTTGTATTAGAACATGCAATGCTTAACCAGTAGCTATTTCTTGCATTAGGACCCAGTTTCACCTTTGCGCTCTGGTGTTTCACTGCATAGAGTTATATTCCTTTAAACTATCAGTTGAGAAACTGAGCAGCTGAGGATATTCTACCTCTTGAAATCAAGAGATTTTACATGTGATTTTAGTATAGTAGGACTCAGTTGATGATGATGCACGCTTTTCGCTCAGACAAATTTTACCACTTGTTCAGCTACTCATGTTACCTTCTGCTGTAACCTTAATTTCAAGATTTTTATCTCAATTATCATCCATCTTGATAGTACATGGCGTTACACATAATAATTTTAGTGTTCTTGTAAGTACTTCTGAAACTTTGTACAACATACTTGGGTACTTTATTTATCATAGGATAGTCATATTGTACTCAAAATCTCAGTGATCCAGTGATTTTCATTTTCACTTACTTAGACTTTACTTTTGCTACTTTTGTATGTCATCTATTCTAGTTTCTAGTATTCTAACTCATTCTAAACTAAAAAAATGCACTTTCTTCCGTTACACAAGGAATACTTTAAGACATTTCAGATGGGAAAGATTTTCTTCTCTCACTCCTGTTCTCTGTTCATTTCAGTTGTTTTAGCTCAGATTGGTCTCTTACGGTACTAGTCTGTGCCATCCCTGATTATGTGGATTTTCATTGGCCTAAGATTCACGTGATATCCAGTCTCTTAGGGACAGCAGCTATTTCCATTTTTATGTTGCATATAATTTCTCCAGCTATATTTTATTCACCTTGAAATTTGTGTTACAGATTTGAATAAACACTCATCCTAACATTTTAGGTTATCTACTCAACAATCCTTGTACTTCAAGTTATTAACACAAAGTCTGTAGTTGGACATGTTTCTAGAAAGTGCATTAGTGTATACAATACAGTTATATAGAGGGTGAAAAAGTTAATCTAAAAAAATTCCAACTTGTTTTTATGTCAATCAAAATGGACTCCTCCTTAGGAAGCTGGTAATGGCATAAATCTATCTCAGAAATGAGATTAATTTTCAAGCTGCATATTAAGGTGCTATCAACTTTGGAACTTCCATCCATATTGATAATACATTAGTGTCCTCTTTCAGCAAGGACATGCCACAATCTAAATGCAAAAAAAGGAAAAACATGCTTACTTAGTTTAAAACAAAGAACAAAGATCCTTCAGCTTCATTTTAAATTTAACTGGAAAATCTGCTTGTATTCATAAGCTCCTGCACTTGGAAACTAAAGTAATTGGCTGATAAAGCCATACTATATGTAGTTAAAGCACAAATTAGGCATATTTGTTTTTCATTATCTTGCAATACAAACAAATGGTGCATATGTACAAAACCACAACAAATGGTGCATGTGTCAGAAAGGTCGATATACATTATGATTTGAGACTAACATTTTTAAACAAGATAATGAATATTCAGTTCTAATTCTAGATCTTTAACATTAAATTTTTGATAGACAAGGTCTTTCATAAAAAAAATAAGTTGCTCTTAAGATTATTGAATCCTTGCATATTGCACATGCAATTATGTAATTTTTTATAATGAATGATTTCCAGACTTCACACAACACTGTAACTACTGTGATTTTGCAAAGAAGGCATTTTGAAAATGCCTGTATCAGAAGCAAGCTGGCTGTTTTTTTCCCTTTAGTTCTGCCTATTGCTCTAAATCCTCCAAGTTTATGCATATCTATGAAAGATGAATTAAAATTAAGATGATTGTAATGCAGTGGGACAAAAAGTAGTGATGCAAATAGGAAAACCATGGGTGTCTTTTTTTTGTTCTTGATAATACTGATTAGTAAATAAATTGTCAGAGCTGATTCACTCATCAATTGTAATGTTCCTCTAAGGTAAGTTTTAAGTACAGAAATAAAGTGTAGCATATGGCCAATATTTTAAAGTTTCAAAACACAACATTAGATGGGAAATTTGTTGATTTCAAATTAATGTTAAATTCCATTTTGGATTCCATATCTGACTCTCTGTATCCCCTGTTTGTATACAGCTTTTTGCCCCCGTTTGCAAAGACACTTTTTTTCTCCTGCTTTTATATGAAACACTTACACAGGCAGAAGAAATAACAAGGAAAACTGGTGGGTGGGTGGGGGTGTGTGTGAAGAAAAGAAAGGAAACAAGATGATTTTTGCTCTAATCTTTTAGTTACCATCATGTCAGTTACATTTGACTGTTGCAAAGAGTAGAAAATAAAAGCAGGCTTCAGTAATTTTAATGTATAAATTGACATCATTCCTTTAAATTAGAACTCATATTAATTAGTTTCTTCTGTCATATAGCCAAAGACAGTTATTTTTCATTCCCTTGGCACATGAAGGATTAATGAGAGATTGTCTGCTTGAATAAGCATTGCCAAAAGTCATTAAATGTTCCGTAAGGTTCTTCTTTTCTGGAATAAACCATTCAAGACACATTCAACAATCTATATAGTATCTTGGTCTTGGATCATCCCACATATTACAGAAGACTTTTGTCTTAGGTATCTTATTGTCCTTTCAGTGTGAGCAGAAGCAAGTCCTACCATAACTATGTTCAAATATAATGTAAATTTGTGACAGTTCTTTTCTTCTCTGTTTTTCAGCTGCCTTCTCCCTTGCTTTTTTGGAGGCTTGATTCACATATCAGCACAAGGCTATGCCCAGCTTATTTTAAGTTACCTTCTAAGTTTGGAAGCAGCAGATATTTGTCCAGTATTCCCTCACATTTTATCACTACCTCTGTGATAATGTCATTAATTCCGAGAATGTTTTGCAGATGCTTCATTAGGGTTCTTATCATTGACTTTCAGTTGTCAAGTTTTCACAGTAAAATAATGCTGAAAGTATAATTGCATCAGATAGTTTTATCTCATGCTGGAGGATATATGCTTCATTCTCCAGATTTCCAAAACATGTAGGTGCCTTTCATATTCATGTATTTTGTTCCTCACCTTCTAGTCAACTGCAGTTTAGAGTGGTATTCAAATATATAAGGGGGCAAATGTTTTTTGTTGCTGTTCACTGAACAGTTATCTTGGCTTTTTCAGGTTGGAAACAGATGTTTCTTATGCAAGTACCTGTTTCATGCCTTGTCCTGGGCTGTTAGAAGAAAAGACCAATCCTCTAAATTCCAATATAATAGACATTTGACTTTCTTGGAGTTTGTCTGAGGACAGCAAACATGGAAGTATTTTTTTCTATATTGTTATGAGAGGATGCTCACCACAGGTTTGCTACCCTGAAATTCTCCTACCTTTGCCCATTTTTTATAAACTATTACAAAGTGGATTTCACTGTGCATAGAGCCAGGAGGGATTATGCCAACATCATGTCTCATCCCTGCATGATATTGGCTGTTGCAGTTCATTCAATTACCCACATGTATAAAAAAATATAACTTACATAAGTTCATAGAATCAATTCAACTATATCAAATATGAACATTATTGCAGTTTGATACGTCCTTTTATTTTTTTCTTTTCTAGTAACATTTAGTATCTGAAGCCTGATTTTCAAATATAGCAGACAAAGCATGGATTTTGCTTCCAAGTACCTATTTTGAAAGTACTAAGAATATAGAAGGGACAGAATCCTCCTGTACTGAGAAGTAAGACTCCTGAAGTCAGTTTCCAGCTATGACACTGATACACCTTATGGGTTTTGTGTTGCTTCTACTTGCCCATCTGTAACACCTGAATGAACAGACAAACCCACTTGAATATAAAAAGAAAGTGCTACTAAAACAGGTTTCAGCCACTGTGGTTTACCAAGCCTTTTGGAATGATCAAAACATTCAACAGACAGCCTTCTGATCCAGAGGTGCTATTTATGCAATTCCCACCTGAAATAACAGGAACATATTTGTATAATTCTAATATTTTTAAAATCAGAATGAAGAATGGCAAGTATGTGCACTATAAAGGTCCTGCCACATTTTTACAACTGTCAACAAAGTATATACCAGACCGGAGCTCCTTGCTGCACTTGATAATCAAAACAATAGCTCACAGACACAGTATTGAACAGGAATAATTTACCTAAACCATCCTTGGTAAGCTTCAGAATCAGAACTAGTCCATCTCTTCAATGGTTAACAGGCTGTTCTGTAAATGTAGTAGTTACAGTGTTAGCTAAGTTTCTCCAGAAAGATCTGTTGATTTTAGAGATTTCCAAACCAGTTTCAATCTAGATTAATTAGAAGAACCTGATTTTTATAAACTGGTGAATATTCACCATCTGATATCAAGACTGATATATTTACAGTGAACATATCTCAGTTAAGTCTGGATTTATCTACCACCCACTGAGTGAAACTGCAAGCATGTTCTTAAGCTAGAAGGCAGATAGGCTGGCAGATGCTTCAGAGGCAGATAGCCCAGCACCTTCACACAGGTTCAGGCTCTTCTGCTTCTGGACTGAAAACAAGAAGGTGGTAAGACTAAATCTGTAACTATTCCAAGCTCATCTCACCTGTGAAAACTGAGCTGTGCTAGAAGTCACAAATACAGATTAAAAATGCATGACTAAGGAATCTTTCTTCCAAGGTTGCACTTTACATAAAGTCATAAATATAAAAAGGAAAATCTTATCTCAAACTGAAGTTTCTTCAGAAGGAGCTGCTTCAGAAATGAGCTAGTACCTCCTAAGATCTTCATAAGTATAGCTTCATTTCATCCAGATAGAATGTTTCAAATATTTTTGCAGTGTAGGAAACCTGGTTTGCTCATTTAAATTTTCTTGTGTGGTATAATAGCATTAAATTGTACCACTCAAAAACAAACAAACAAAAAAACCTCCAAGTTCAGCAACTGTATTAGATTTGCCTTGAGAGTTTGGTATTGCATTAGCAACTTCAACATTGAAAAAACAAGTGGGAGAATACTTAACCCAACACAATTAAAAGCAGAAAACGCATCTGCTGTGTTTTCTTTTGTCATAGTCTTCTCTTTGTCATTTGAATACACAGGCATTGATGGTATTTGGGGATTGCACTAGAATGGTGCTTTTTTAAAGTTATGATTAACTAGCTGGCAGAAGTATTGATTTAACTTCTTGCCTGATTATGAACAGAATTCACAACTGAAAATTTGTCACTCAGTCCACACAACAGTAATAATTTACCTTACAGTAATATGTGGGGAGTAGATAGTTTTTCTCTAGTACGGATTCATGATTCTCAAAGTGTTAACATACATTCCTTACACAACATCACAGAGATGATCTATGGGGAAGAAATTATTTTTAAAAGGTAGAGACAAAATGGCAAGCATAAACAGCAGAATTGCAGTCCTGACAACTACTTATCTTCACACTCCCTTCACATTTGTACTTGAAAAGTGCGTGGCTGCTCAGTGGTATGTTCTAATTTCAGTGGGGAAATTGTTTTCCTTCCCATCTCAATTTCAAATTCTTTGATATATTCTGTTCTATTCCTAAGTTGGCTGGTTTTTTAATAGCAAATTAAAAGACTCCCTTAAGTACATAGATATTTTTCTTTCAATAAAATTATTTGGAATACTCTTTGTGTGAAAAAAATCCTAAGGGAGAGTAAAATTGATCTCTAGAGCTTTCCCTACTTCTCCCTCTCTTCCTACCTCTTAAAAAGAGTCCCCAGCTACAATAGGACTCCTCTCACCTTGTCACAGCACTTTTAGTCACTGGCTGAACCACCCCAGCCTTATTTGGATTGCTTATGTTGTATTTTTTATGTCAGAACTGTGCAGTGTTGCAGGTAGGAAAATATCAATGATAGTTATAGTTGGGATCAATTACTGTGAAAATCTGGCAGAAGAACCTGCTGCTTGAAAAGCTTCACCTGTGTTGTATGGACCTACTAGCAGAAGCTATATTCAAAACATTAGGTCCTAAAACCTCTTTATGATTGAAAGAAAATGCGTAGTGTCATGTCACCTGATTTACCAAAATGTCTTTTACAAAATTTGTCACTGAAGGCTCATTAAAAAAAGTAATTATGGGGTAAGAAGAAAGAATCTCTCTTGTATGAAGTATTGGTTGAAAGTTAGTAAAGGCTAGAAGTAAACAGTTTTCATGGCTAAATGACAGACGTCATTAGAAATTCTTGAGGGAATCTGGAAAGGGAGTGGCAAGTGAGATACCAAAAGTATTACCGATATATTCAGAACAGTGAAGATGAAGTCCCAGTATAATGTTCAGCAGATCCAAACAAGGCTGAGTGGCTAAACTCTAAAATTGTAGGTGGAATTTAAAAGATAAATACTAAGCGATTAACACAGATTTTGTGTGGGGGGTGGGGGTGGGGGTGGGGGGGGTGGGGTGGGGTGGGTGGTGGTATTTTCAGTGCAGAATGAAATCTAGGAGCTGTAACGTATAATGCTAGGAAAAATGTTAGCTTGGTGATCAGTAGTGGTCAGTAAGCAAATCAAATATTGAGAATAATAGAAAAGATAAATACAGACAATATCATTAGGATGCTATAAATCCTTAGTGTGCCCACAATTTGGATACAATGTGCAGTATTGGTTATCCCATCTCAAAAAGGGAAAAGAAGCAGAAAAGATTCAGAAGACATCACTAAAGATGTTCAAAGGTGAGGAACAGCCTGTATAAAAGGAGAAACTGCACAGACTGACTCTTCAGGCTGGGAAAGAGATAAATGAAGTAAAATATTCTGCTGGAAGTCTATTAACAGGCAGAATGAAAGAGGGTAAGAAGGGAGGTTTTGTTAATTGTATCTTCTAAGACAAGAATTAAGCTGTGTTAAATGAAACAAGATTCAGAACAAACACAAGGAGAATGTAAGTAATACAAAACCTCCACTGTTTTTTTTTTTTGTTTTGTTTATCAAACAATACAATCACCAAGATTCCTTTTTTCCATTTACTCAAACAATTTCTATTATGTCCAAAACAATTTCATCTTTTTTCTTCTTTTCAACCTCACATCTTGTCACAGTGCTTCTCTTTTAAATACTCCCAATTACTTCTTTTCTAAATTCCATTGTTTTTGTAAAAAACATTTTATTATTGTATGAAGAACAGACTTATCTATTGTCTTGGTAACTTTCATATTTAAGACAAGGCCAAGAACAAACAGGACTTTTTATGCAGATATTTCTGCCTCTCAAAAGGTCAGCTGTCTCATTTGCAGAAAAAACTGGAGATATTTCAGAGGTTCAATATGTAGAAAACAAGACCACAAGAGTTACAAATATATGTATATATGTATGTGTATTTATATATATATATGTTAGCAGTAGACAACATGGAAGAAATCAGACTACCAAAAGCTTTAGTTTCTTTTTCCCTAAGAAAACACAATATATTTTTACCCTTTTAGTGCTGTCTGAAAAATTACTGTTGAAATAGGGGAAAAAAAAAAGTTAAATGTGTAGTGATGTATAATGATTTTCTGTGTCTAATGCTGTTCTTTGAATCTGTTCTTAAGATTTCTAGCACAGAAACCTTGAGTACCTTCATATTAGTAAGGTCAGACACTTGTAAAGTCCACTATTAAAAATAAAAAAGGAAAAAGAAAGAAAAAAAAAAGGTTCTTGACTATATATAGTTCAAATATGCTGTAGGTTTTAGAACTGACAGAAAACTGGCTGCTTCTACTCACAAATACTTATCTACAGCTGCAGTTTTAGATAAATTTTTGGCTAACATTTGACTGAAGCTACTTCAGGTGTCCCTTTCAGTTCTGTTTTTTCATCTCTGTCTCTGCATACCTTCTGCTGAAAGACTAATCACCAGAGCGGCTTAGGGATCAGGGTAAACTCATCTGAAAGGTCATGATACAATAAATAAATCCTGACCTACTCTTACACAGACCTAAATCCACATTTGTAGAAATGCAGCTACTGAGAGAGGGAGTCCCTCCAACTCATCAGGTTCCACCAAGGATGGCCTCATTAGAGCTATCTGTGATATACAGGAGCATACCTGGAGGTCAGGAGGCAAGTTCTGCTGTGAGTCATTCGCTCCTGTCTTCTTCCTCTAGGGAGGTCACACCTGAACCACTGTTTTGTTTTGTGATGGGTGAGGTGGGGTCCTTATCTTGAGCCCGCAGCTGCATTCTAGGATGGACTCAAGGTCCTTAAGTTAATAACTATGAAAACAAACTACCTACATTCTAAAGACAGATGGGACCTGAAGTTGTAAAAGTGAATATGGACAGATGTAAAGTTTGTTGAAGCAGCACTGCAACACCATCTGCACGCAGTTTGGAAATTTTCTTTTCTTCCTCCCCTACAGGCCATCTCAGTGAAATTCAGTTAATTTGCCATGGCTGTAACCACTCTAACTCTAGTCCTAAGTATATGCATACACAAGTAATTAAGAGTTAAGGTAGTACTTACTCTCCTTTTCCAGAAAGGCACAATATAGACTGATATTTGTGTTCTTACAAACAGTTAGAGATTTGTTCACTGATTCTATTACGACATTTATTATTAACAAATCTTAAGCCATCTAGATACAAAATAAACGAGACTAAGTACTTTGAAATATTTTTTCAAGATTGGAAAATTCTAACAGTTAATTCAAGTATGGAACAGTTTTTCCTGATTAAAAGACTAGTGGTTCCTATATTAGACAGTGAAAAGCAACAGTGATTCTTGAAAGCTAATAACAAGTTTATTTCAGCACAAAATAATTATTTGTAGCAAACTCCTCAAACAATTTAAAAATGCACATGTACCATAACAATCTGAATTATTTAATTCAATGCTTTTCAAAATTTCTTCCTTTGACAACACAAATGCATAGTTTAGAAAGTCATCAATTGCTGTGGTAACTAACTCTTAAAACGTATAGCAGCTTTCTTAGCATAAAACAATTGAGTTGCAAGGGTTTTTTTTTTATTTTTATTTTAAAATTATTACCAATTACTGGCAACCTACATTCATATCTAGAGAAGTACCTGGAAGCTTTGATACTTAAATATTAATCTAATTGTTATCCAGCAGTCCTACATGAGCTTTTGAGGTTTTTTCATTCTGATGCTCCACTTCCATATACTAACTAAAAAGTTCAGGTAGCTGCTTTAATGAGGGTTATGATATTGAACAGAGAAATGGGGAGGATTTTTTCTCTCCAAGATATCCAAACCCTTAAGAACTAAGAAGAAACATTTCACTCTTTTTACTTGAACTGATTCAGTACGAAGTGCAAAGATCTTAGTGTATCCTTTATTACAGATAGTTTTCCCCAACAAAGTGGCTTATTTCAGTTTATAGTTAGTAAGAACTACAAACTTGGTGCTTCTATCCTCTAGCCTAATAATGACAGGTAAAATAAAACAAAAACAAATCATAAAACCCCCAGTCATTGTGCTTCTAGCTGTACAGTCAAAAAGCTGAATGTTTCTAGGATAAGGATCTTATTATCAACTATGTTAGGTATAACAGGTAGCAAAATATCTCTACTGACAGAATTCAGGAAAATAAGGAAATATTGAAAGTCAGGATACATAGCAGAAAGAAGGTTGTTTAGTGCATAATGGAATAGCAAAGGGGGCCCTCACTCAGGAAGCGAGTTGTGAGAAAGTATGCAAATACAAGGTAGGAATGATTAGAAAGAGTAGGGTGACTGAACTGATGAGGAAAAGACAGAGGACAAGTGTTTCCTAAAACGTTTGGATTCATTTAGTTGTCTGTTGTGCTCTGTTTCTTACTCTGGTAGAAACTGGGTCTTTATACTGTGTAATAGAAAAATAAATTATTATACATGCAATTAATGGAAAATGTAAACAGTAGGAGTACCTGGCAATGCAAACTTTGCTTGTCTGCTCTGTGACATGTTAAGGTTTTTTGGTCATAATTCATAATCCTTGACAGCGCTATTATTCATTTATTACATAATAGACATTACTGATAACAAAGTGGTTTGGCAAAAATCAGTGGGTTACTGTAATATGTGGTTATAAGCTATCCAGGAAGGAAATTTAGAGTGTGGAGATTGGTTCATATAAAAGACTTAGAATTTGAGACCAACTTAGTGAGAGACTGTGGAGCAGAATACTCATGGGCTAAAAATACAAAGTCTTACAAATACAAACATGTTATCCAATTTTTGCAGTGAAACAGGATAATGACTGTATGATAGCAAGGAAACCAGACTAGATTTCCGGGGCTAGCAACATGCGAACAAGTCATCAGTGGTTCAGTTGATAATTAAATCACAGAAAAATTGGTTGGAAGGAAATCTAATCTAATCCCACTCTCCCTCACAGTAAAATTATAATTTAAACTAGATCAGATCAGCTGAGTCCCAAATGTCTATAATTTCCCGGTACCTATGAATAGTGCTCTGCATTTTTAGACAGGATATTACAGAAAAAGATTGTTAGCTGCCCCTTATCTATGTATTAGAATGCAGAACAGCCAAGAGTTTAGGGCTGAATATTTGTTTACAAACAATTGCTTCTGAGAAATTCTGTTTAACTCAAAACTTGAGCAATTATTCTTGACCTTGGCTAAGACTGACTAAATTATTTGGAACCTTAATTAAAATCCTGAACATCAGATATATATAGCATTAATATTTCTGGTGTTCATAAGGAAGATTTATAATCACACTACTGGATATGAGTTTATAGTATGGCTTGAATATTTTGTCTTAATGGATTGATCTGGGAAGGGTAATTTACTAAACTTTTAGATCAGAAAACTCTGTAGCCTTGGTGTAAATATTTGTATTAAGTTAACAACACATGACTAAAGTGAACATCCATAAGACCAGCTACTTTTGGCTTAGATAATTTTTGGTACCTAAGTCAAGGACACTTTTAAAAATGTAAAACTATTCTATTTACTACAATGGAAGGTTATTAATAAAGTTGTGTAAATTTTTTCCAAAAAGCACCAAATATATTTAAAAACTTATGGGAAGAGCTAGTGGGATGAACAATATTATTCTCTCATTTCTTGCATTTGCTGAAATAATTCAGATAAATATTGGATGGTTTTTAAAAATAAATTTTATTTATTAAATTCTACATCAATTTAATAAATAAATTAACTGAAATTAGTTTAAATTAACAGTTAAAATTTAATGTTTCATCTCAGAAATACCCCAACTTTCAAGTCTTGAAAATGAAATATTTTCTTCAAAACTGTCACTAAGCAGCATTCCTGCTAAGTGCAAAACTGCCTCTCTGTGTTTGTCACAAGATTTTTGCCTTGTAACAAGATTTCTGGAGGAAAATAGAATGAGATTGCTGAAAATGATATGAAAATTATTTTCTCCCCAATGTAAACTGCTTGGCTTCTTAACTTTACTATCTGTTACTAGGAGTAGAAAACATCATCAAAGCAACATAAGGTAAGTGACAGCGGCATGTAGTAGAGAAAGCACAGTTAGGCACATCACAACAATGATGCTTCCACTCATTTCAGGAACTCCTGTTGCACATGTCTCCACCTCGGATTAGCAGTAGCCTGTCTCTATGCCAGGGCAATGTCAGAACTCATCAATAATAACATGAAAAAAAATCAATTGATTTCTACAGGATATTGCTATTATTTTAAGATTTATTACTTGCAAGAAGAATGATGGACAATTATTTTACACAGTATATTCTCACAGTGTTGGCATCTTGTCTAAATATATTACCATCCTGAGCCTTCAAGAACATCTAGGTTTTAAATATGATTGCACATGAAAGAGAAGAGCTAAATAAATCTCCAAATGAAGCAATGCCTATTGCTTGACAGAGTTGGTAAGCTTTCATACGTGCTGCTTTGGTCTTTTATTTCTGATTGGTAGTCCTGTCCCAGTTTCTTCTGGGCAAGCCCCATCTACTGGAATGATCTCAAGAAAAGAAGGGTCTTTCAATTTAGGCCTGTGCAGGAGCACTGAGGATTCATATAGCTTAAGTCCTTTATCCATCCTTTTTCTCCATTATACCTCCAGAATGCAGCTCAGGACTTGGACTTTGGTGTTTTTAGAACAGCTTTTTGTGTTAGTCTCTCCTGTTGCCATGGAAATCATCTAATGCATTTTTGGCAGTTTTCATCTGTTGTTAAGCATTCCAGTCTGCTTTCATGCCATAAACATAATACTGCTTTCTTACAAAATACAGACTTTTAAGTATCAAAGCCCTTGTTCTTTGCTGTCTATACATTGTCAGCCAATGTTCTCTGTACTTCTAGATTCCCTTTATCAGAATAAATGATCTCTTCCTAAATCTAGCTTGTTCATCGAATCCTAAGACTACACAACATTTGTTTTACCTGTAGGAACCAAAATGTCTTACGATTAATATGAAAAAGGAAAGATATACCAAAGCTGCTACTGTAGCTTGGGTCAAAATTTTGCTGTTAATCACTGTATGTGAAATAAGAAAGAAGAGTGATGTATGACTACATAGAAAATAAGCAGAATATACATGAAATAATATGTAAGAAAATAAAGAGCAAATTAGCACTAGTACAGACTTACATTGATTTGCACACACAAAATAACAATTGATTATATGCTTGTGTGCACATATCATCTGGAAGAGGATGAGGACTGTGCATTCATGACTGAAGTAGTACACCACCTTGTGTTTCTAAGACAAGACTCCAGGAGCAGACAAGCAGGGGTATAAGTCTGTGTCACCACAAATAACGAAAAACTACTTTGTCAAATAGAGTACAAAATATTTTGCCACACATCAAATAAAGCAAAAGCAAGTTTGCTTTAGCAGAAGATAACTAGTACTGCTTTACTTATTAGTCCCATACTACTTGATCCAGATAACATACTGTTTTGCTTTCTCCTAATTTACGAGCTTTAACATTTCTGGAAATGAACCAAGTAACAAGCAGGAAAATCATCACATACTACACGAGATGACTTTTCTATACAACATACTAGTGAGTCCCTAAGCTGAAGTACTGTGTCTAGATTCTGCAATTTTAGAAGGCTGTGGACTGGTTGAAAAAATTCTGGAAATTACATTAGAAAGCTGGAACAATTATAGAACTAGAAAATATGGCCTATGTGGAAAGACTGAAGGAGGAAACATTTTCCAAATATATAAAATGCAGCTTATGGAGGAAAAGAATGTTTCCAGAAGGGTGTGAGGGAAGTGGCTCAAATTATAATAAAAGCGACTTGTTTAAAGGAGAATGCTTAAAATATTTCTACCAGTGAAACTATTGAAATGTTGAAGAGAATTTTCTGGTGAGACTGTGGAGCCATCATTGATGGAGTCTCTAATCATGGGAGACATTTAAAAGTTCTATCAGTTATTATGCAAAAATGACATATGCATAATAAATCTTTCCTTCAGGCAAGAGAATGGATCCTTTCCAGTTTGTTCTTTGAAGTTATTTCTATGATAGATGTCTACAAAGCTACTGGTTTCTCTTTCAGATTTCACTTTTACAGGTTATCTATGTTGAGCAGAAATCACTTTTGAATCCCAAATTGCTCGCCTTTCACTGTAACACTCCTTGTTGGCAAGTCAAGGATTAATCCTTAGTTACATGTACTACATTTTATAAAACAGTACCTCTATGTCTATAGTGGGCCATGTCTGTCTGGAAAAATGCACAATTCAGCCTTTCAGTGCCTAAATGTACAGATTAAATCTCTTTAATCTAACAGAGGCAACCCAGGCAGAATAACTTTGTGTCCCACTTCTACACACATGTGTTTTCTGATACTGAAAAGCACATTCAGGTCCCCAGTGATGCCAAGCAGCTTCCTGGGTCTCTTTAGCAGCTGTTTGCTGTGTCTTGTTTTCTTCAGAACCTTTCAAGGTTACACCTATTTCAGTCATCCATCTTTTTTCATGGTGTGGATGTGCTACCATTCATGCAGGGATCTGCTTTTTCTTAATTTTTCATTATTTTGGATAAATAGCCCAAGGAACTGGGATTCCCGCTAAGTCATCTTGTATCTCACCCTTTCTCTTCATACCACTGAAATTTTTGTACCACCTCTGGCTGATGAGTAGCCCATTGAAAAACCTGAGGCAGTCAAATCTCTGCCATCTTTCCAGATTGTTCATGAAGTATTACTCACCATCTAGGTCTGAGCATCACTTTCTAATATTCATTTGACATTTTAGCTCAGACAACTATGCAGTGACTTATAAGACAAAGGGGTGCTATTAGGTGTCCATGCCAAAGCATTCTGGAATGAATGTAGAAACTTCCCAAAGACTTGTAGTGCTTCAAACCACAGCCAGGACAATATGACCGTATTGCTTCTAGACACTTTAATCCCATAAATACTAAAAACATTTGCAAGATGTTTTCAGAGCAGCAAATGGTCCATGAAAGAGAACTGCAAAGGTTTGTAGTAAAAGGAAAAGCCTTGCACTAGTATCTGGAGTCCTCTTGCAACTACTAGGATCCAATATACTTTTATCTCTGTTGTTATTATACTATATGACTACAGCATACTGTACATTCCTCAAATATTACAAAACCTGGTATCCCTTTTGCTGTGAGAACAACACAGGATAAATGTTTATTAGCAGTTGGAAGACAGTTCATATGCTCTGGGATTGTGTTTTTTAGTTCATTTTTTTCTAAATGAAATTAAGTTCATGCACTCCAAGATTTCTCCACAATGTGAATTGAAGCATGGCAAATGGAGTTGATCTGAGATTCACTTCAAAAGCACATCCTGTCTCCAAACTAAAACGGTGTGTACTCACATTGCAAATTGCACCTGCTATTCTGAATCTTAATTAAAACCTGTAAGTCTAATATGTAGTTCTGAAATGTTTTGCATGAAAAAATTATTTAAAAATGTAATGGTTTTAGTAATGCTATTGCACATACTTCTTGCAAAGATGACATCTCTTACAGTGTGAAGAACTTAGAAGAGTTTTTTACATAAAAAGAAATCCTTTGGTCTGCTAAATAACTCAATCCATCTTTGTAATGAATTAATCAATTCTTTTCTCTCTGCTCATACTCACACTATTATAATCTGACCTGCCCACATGATTGGACTCAAATGAGCTAAAAGAAAAGAAACAAGAAAGAAAAACAAATTTCCTTCTTCACCTGTGCTACTCGGTGATTTACAGACTCAAAATGTATATATATATATACACACATATATAGCTTAAAATTGTTTATTAGCTGATTGACTTTCAAAAGTGGTAAATACAAAATCGTCACATTTCACATTAGCCAATACTATCTGAAAAAGATTACTTTTTCCATTATTGAAATGCAACTCTACCTTTGCTATGTAAATTGATAGTCTTTAAAGACTACAATTTAAGCGGAAGAAAAAATGGTGATGTAAGTGCATCTTACTGCAACTTTCAAACTTAGATATGTGGTATATAAATGTACACTTGGTACTCAGCCAAGATTCCAGGGCTAATGTTCTGACACAGAAAGTACTGGGGGTACAAAGTACCACTGATTTTAATTAGCTGATGTCTGAACCGCACTTTCAAGAGGTAAGTGCATTGTTTCATTGTTATTTATTTTATATCTCAATCAAAAGGAAATGCATGTGATCACAGATGGGACTCATTAGGATACACAACAGATTTAAGACTTTTTGGGTAAACTTATGGCTAAGTAGGCTGGAGACAGGAAATGTACAACTTCTATGGGATGTGGGAAGACACAAAAAATGAGGAAAGTCAGCAATCTTGATTTATGAGATATATTTTCTGCCTTCTGTGGGAGACTGAGGGTTATGTAGCTACCTCTTCCTGATGTTAGACAAACAGATAAGACCTTCTCTTTACCTTTCAACAATAAATGCCCATGTGTTCATCAAAGGTAGGCCAGAATCCAACTCCTGATCTTGCTGTGATGCTCCACATGGTGATGCTCTGGAACACAGGACTGCAGAGTATTTGTCAGGTGTCCCCAGCATTCCTAAAAAGTAGGCTTTGTTTTTTGGTTTTTTGGGGTTTTTTGCTTTTATCCTGCAAGCACATCATTGCTACACAAAAGTGTTTCAATACTTGTCCCATCTGGACATTTAACGTGGCCTCTTCAGCAGAAGAACAGCATGTGATACGCTGTTAGCTGCTTGGGTTTCTGGTACTAGCTGAGAACAGGGAAATCACAATCGCAGGAAAACTTGTAAGAAAAAAAATCAGATTATGCTCAATTTCTTAAAAGATTTGATGATTTTTCTTGATTTTTTTTAAGGCTCATATTATTTGGGAGAGGTCCTAATCTTTTAAGGCATTTGTGATTTGAAACAAAAGAAAATTCTATAATGATTCTATACAATTATATGGATTATAATGAGCAGTGTACAGCAAAGCTTCCATTATGGCAGGTTCAGTGAAGTAATGCACCTGAAGAAAGAATCAAGAAAACCATGTAACTTCTATTTAATTTTGATTTAAAATGGTGATTTTTCTGGGTTTTCAAAGCCTGATCTACTGACAGAGCATCTCAATCTAAGTTAAATGGTTTAAAAACACAAGATAGACCTGTTACCTTTTATACGCAGCTTTTTGAAATGCATCCTAAATGAGAACTCTGGATGGTTCACTGCATCTTTAACAAGCTCAAAAAAAGCTTTAAAGGATTGAGCACAGACAAGGGTAAACTTGTTAAGATGGAAATCAGATCATCTTACTTCCCTAGGAATGTTCTCCTTGAAGCAGACATCTCTGCATGTAATTTTTTACAAATATTTTGGGGACAGCTTAATGATTTCAGTGTATTCAAAGTAAAGGCTCTTGAAAGATCAGGATAACTTCCATTTTTTATATTTGTTTCCTTTGGGGTTTTGTTTTTCTTATAGTGATGGTAACCTTTGCTCTTTGGGAGGGGAAGTACTTCCCCTAGTTTCCTATCATTCACACTGTGAAAACAGATCTCCTCAGTTAAGCTCTCTTTTGTTAAAGATTTTCAGCAAGTTCAAAAGCAATTAGTTAATGGCAACTTACAGTTGAATATGTTTCGGGTAGACTGATGTCTAGTTTTTAATTTCAGCATGTTTTTTCCTAATCTGTTTTAGCTGATGCAGAAAATTTTTAGAATTACTCTTTCTAACATGTTTTTGACTTCAGAATGGTTATTGATCCTTCTCCCCTTGTAACCATGGATGGGAAGATTGCAGTAATAATCACAACTATCTCTGCAGGAGTTTTTTTAAATCCCTAGTCAAAAATTCATGGTTCTGTTGCTCTAAATCTACTATATATAGAAAAAACATATTCTTAAGAATCAGATTCCTAAAAGACAAAAACTATCAACAAACCTAGACAGATAATGAGTAAGTAAAATGTGAAAAGCATGGGAAGAATGTTTTGTTTCTCATACCCTGTGATTTGCAAGGTGGAACATGTTAATATAGACATAAAAAGTAGTGTTATATGATACCAATAGACTGTAGATTTGTGGATTTTTTTCTAACAAGTGGTGCAGCATGTATCCTGTGATGAGTAACAAAAGTCTATTCTATGTGACCTGGCAAGGGGTGAGGAGGAATACGTAATTTGACTAAAGGCGGGGATATGTAATTTGCCTAAGGTTTCTTTTTAGAATTGCACTTACTGTGTTTGTTAGCATAAAACTAAATCTTCACTGTATCTTCTAATCTTAATTAAACCCCTGCTGTTGCTAATTGTGCTTCTGCCCCAAGATCCCTATGAACTATCGGGTTTATATAGACCAGGAAGAAGATATGATGTCTAGAAAACAGAGATGCAAAGTACTAGTCATTAGACTATTACTACTACATAGAGTACTTTCTCTAAATTACCTTCACAAAGGTTTGTGGGTTTTTTATTTATTTAATTTCAGCACCTGACCCACTGCAGTGCCCAAAAAACAAGGGACAGAACTGCGAGGCAATTGCTAATAAACCAGTCCAGAAATGGCCCCAACAGAAAAATTCAAGTTAGCTTTGCCATTTTAATAAAATTATAGTATGAGGATAACTTATGATTATGAACTATTAGAAATAAACAGGTCTGTCTACATTTCTCAGGGTTTTTTGACTGCTTTTGTGAAAAAGTGTGTGTGTAAGAAGCTATAAATTGCAGATTCTGTTCAACTTTCAGCTACTATATTCTTTCAAAGAGTGGCAGTGAACAAGCTTTTTCCACTTCTTGAATATGAACATCTTCAAATGCAAAAAGGTCTTTTAGGGATGAAAAGTTACTAGGTACTTCCTTCTCTGATCAAGAGGTCTTTGTATAGTAATTCTTATAGAATATTTTTTGAACACAGAAGACAAAAAGCTTACAACACATGTAAAAATCTAAATGTATTTATGGCTTGTAGGTTTTTCTGGTGTCCTCTGTGTATATGTCTTTATTTGTCTGCACCTAGTTTGCAAACCCTAACTTACAGTTCTAAAAGTCCATAGTAATTAAGATAATACTCAAACATTTGCCAGTGTAATGACACTCCTAGTGACTCCCTTCAAAATTTGTGCATTGTAGCTGAGATTAATTTCCCTTTCTTGTCTGCATTTCCATTTACAGGAGGTTGTCCAAAATTGCTGGGTTTGCATTATATACTTCTGTATATGGAGATGTTATTAAACAGCTAAGGAGGCATTTCTCCATTCTTACGGTCTCGTCTCTTCATTTTCACATTTTCAGGTTATGTCCAGGCTGATTTTTTAATGTTTAACCATTATTAGGTGTGAGAAAGTAAAATTAATAAGAATGTAAGAGACTTCTGTAGAGAAACATCTGAAAATTATTATAGGAGTGCACCCTGATCCTCCAAATAAATTCAAATGTTCAGAATACTTTGGAATGTGATCTCAAGTTAAAAAGGACATGTGAGGAAAGATACTTAATTACAATCTGTTTCTTAATGCACTGATAACGTTTATCTCTTTTTACACATGCCAACACAGTCAGCAGGGACAAATATGTTTGTAAAGTATGGTCTCTCTGTCTTACTGCTTTCTTTTATTTGCCATAAAGTTGTTCAAAGCAAATCCTCCTAAGTAATACTGGATTTGTTGACAGCTAGGTTTATCCTCTGCTGTTCATATCATATTATCTTGGAAATAAAATATCCATTCTAGAACTGCTTTCAAAATTAGGGATTGATCTTTTTAGGACTCTGTTGCAGACACTTCCTATTTCCCTAATTAGCAACATATTACCACTTAGATATCCAATGTCCATCATTCAGAAAAGCCATTGATGGTTAGTTATTTTTGATGCAAATAATTTTCATTCGTAACCAATGATAGAAGAATATAGCTCGACACGAGGCATTTATTTCTGAAAGATATCTGAACAAATAATGTCCTTTACCACTGTATTCTATATGTGTATTTAAGTCACAGTGCTTTCACTGACTTTCATACTAAGCCTGATCTAAAAAAATAAGATTTATTTGGACATAAATACTTCCTTTTTTACCCTTTAAAAAAATTCCATCTTAAATTTACTTATGTGACAGCTTTTCAGCTCAAATATTTTAGTCCAAATTCAGTGACATTTTTAGGAGTCCTTCCCTCTTTTCCTAGAAATTTTTACTGAACTTGTTCTTATGAAGATTACAGAATTGCTCTTGCAGTTCTGTAAAAGTATGAGCTAGATACTCTCTCTAATCAGTGTACCTACAGCAGCGTTTCTCCTGCTATGGTCCATGAGGCTTTGACAGTTCACCTGCAAAAAGGAATACTTTTACATACATAACAAAACAAAACAAAACAACAAAAAAAAGAGAGAGAGAAAACGAGGAAGCAATAGTAAAAAAAGGAAGTAAAACTTTAACTAAATTTCTAGATTGTTTTGTTGTAAATGAAAGTCAATGTAGGAGCACTACATAGCTCAAGGATTTTCTTTCAAAAGGTAAAGTAAATCCTTGATTTAAAGTACTGAGACTCCCTGGAGTACAGCATTCATCACAATGTCTTTTAATTCTGATTACTTTTCTAATCAGTATGCATCTCACCCAGATTTAGTATTGATCAGATGAAACAGGTGGTATCAGATTAAAGAAAAACCCCAACCACCACCACCAACAAAAAAAAATCCCAACAACCACCTCTCAAACAACTTCTGTATTTAGCCTTAGATCGGTTTTTCAGCTGCCATACTGAAAATCTGACTGAAAGTTACTTAAGTAAGTATTCTGTACCTGACTTGTTCCGTATATATTTTTTCTGGCTAAAGCATTTGCACTCTGTACTTCACATTTTAAAAGGTTGAGTATGGGTACCCCAACATGCCTGTCCTTTGTTCATTGTACTAGAACTGGGAAAAACAGAAGTTCAGCATTTTAGATTTACAGACTGGAGCAGCATATGATTCAACATTTTCCTTCACACAAGAAAGATACAGAGGAGTAGTTCTTTTACATAGTAAATAGTTTTACATAGTAATTGTGTCAAATCAAAAATGTGTGAAAGATCTGTTTCTCACTAAAATATCTTCAAAGTCATCAGACTACTATGAATAGATCTCTTTTCATTCTTTCATCCTGTTAAATAGAACAGGGGCTTGAAACAGTCTAAAAAGAGTATTTTAGCAAAGAACAAGTTGAAATAAAAATGGAAACTAAGGGAATCTTTTGAAGAATAAACTTCTGCATACCCTTTTTGCTCTTTTTTTTCCACCACCATATTCTTGGGGGAAGAATACAAGTAAATTTTAAAAAGCAAAATAAAACCGTATTTTTTAATTTCCACCACCATGGACAAAAAAACGACAATCTTTTGAGACACAGGGTGTTGTGGGAGGCCATATTGTGAGCTGACTGTCTTGGAGCTTGGTGACACTCCCACCGAGTCCAGTGCAAGGCTCCCTGGTGGTTTAACTGAACTCAGCAATTGCGGGCCAGGCAAAGAGCAAACAGCCATCTGCAACCAGGCATCGGCAGGGGCCGAGGAGTGGCCCCATCGTTCTGGGGGACATGTCCCGGCATGAACGATCACCTGAGCCTGACAAGGCACATGCAATCGGTGACAAACACCCACGTGGCTACTTCGTGCGCCCCTCGGAACCAGTGTGCTGAACTACTGGAGGGGTTCCAGCAGAGGGCTACCAACATGATGATGGGACTGGAGCATCTCCCTTGTGAGGAAAGGCGGAGAGAGCTGGGCCTGTTTAGCCTGGAGAAGAGAAGACTAAGAGGGGATCTTATCAATACTTCAAGGGCAACCATAAAGAGGATGGGACCAGGTTCTTTCCAGTAGAGCCTAGTGACAGGACAAGGGGCAATGGGCACAAACTGAAACACAGAAAGTTCCATGTGAATATGACAGAAAACTTCTTTACTCTGAGGGTGCCAGAGCACTGGAACAGGCTGCCCAGAGAGGCTGTGGAGTCTCCTTCTCTGGAGATATTCAAAACCTGCCTGGATGCAACTCTGTGCAACCTGCTCTAGGTGAACCTGCTTTAGCAGAGGGTTTGACTATATGTTCCGCAGGGGTCCCTTCCAACCCCAATAATTCTATAATTAGGTAAATATTTGCCTCTGATCTTTCTCACTGTAAAAGTTCATACTGCTGCATATAAAATATTACTGTATAATCTAAATTATCAGCTAATTTAAAATACAAATTTGACTCTGAGGAGAATGAAAAACTTTACTAATTTTCATCACTGAAAGCAAGAGAAAATATTTTTCTCTGTGGATATATATTTTTCCCTGTGTGCTGTCTTCCAACAGCAGACCTGCATTGTGCTACATAAATATTAGTGTGCATAAAAGGGCTCATCAGAGCTTAAAAGCAGAGACCAAATGACATTTCCTCTAAGTACATATATGTATAATTGTGTCTAGAGCTTCCTGTAGTTTACTGGAAGGTTGCCAACTGAGCAAGACAAAAGATCTACATAGTCACAGCAGAAGTCTTTATTAATTACTAAGTGTACATGGATGTTGGCTTGGCTTTAAAGCCTAAGCAGAAGTAAGGGAAGACAGATAAAATGTGTGGTATAGTTTAATTTTAGTTGAACCTGCAAGTTAGCGTGCTTGGCTGCAAATGTTTGCCTGCATGTAATAGGCTAGAAAAGAAGTGTCCATGAAATAATCTCTGCCAGAAAATATTGCTTGAGATTAAGAAGAACCCTTTGGCACTGTGCATGTAACTGTCTTGCATATCAGGGAATAAGAGCACTCCTGGTACTTTTTTTAAATGGGTTGTAAGATGATTCAAATCAGTCTTTTTAAATACTTTAAAAGGAAGACTCTTCGTTTGGAGAGGAACTCATGATCAAGCGAGATTGCTGTCCATATTGTAGCATATTAGCTTCTAGGGAAGATTTCCCTATGCAAAAGTTCATTATGAAATCAGGGCTGTGTCCACATACATCTGCTGTTCCTACAAATATTGGTAGTTCATTGAAAAAAATAATTATTCTCTGTTGTACAATCTATAACAAACCCCATTTTATAGAATAGGAAATAGAAGTACAGATGCAACTTGCCAGATTAGTTCTGACTACTTCTTCAGTTAGCTTAAACTTTGGTCACAATTTTTTAACTTCAAAGTCCAGATAACTCTTTGGTGCTCCAACCATGTCCTTGTTACACTAAAGACTGGGAGAAACTTCTTTGAGACTGGGGGATTTTCTTAAGGTGTTTGTGGTCTGGGTTTTGGTGTTTGGTTCTTTGGTTGTTGGGGTTTTTTTGGGGGTGGAGGGGTGTTGTGTTTTTTTTTTGTTTTTGTTTTTGTTTTTGTTTTTGTTTTTGTTTTTAATGGCTAGGACATAAAGGCAATTGAAAACTTTCACCATGACTACTTTATATCCAAGTGTTTCCTGAAAAGTAAAGGTGATTTACCCTGTGGATTGTTTGTAGTTTATCAGAATAGTTCACCTGGCCTAGATCTGATGCTGAAGTATTTCCTCTTTGAGCTAATTTAAGAACAACTAAGAAGTTTCAGGCTGAGCAGTTTATTATTGCAATGGGATCAGCTTCTTTTCATGGAGTTTCTTAACTTTTTCCCCATCGTGTTGCATCATCATAGCCCATCATCACACAGGATATATGTATGTGCAATGAATCTGTTTCTTGCAGCTTGCACCCGGCATGGCTGGGTTGAGCATTTTATTTCTTTGACAGTGAAAGGGGCATGAATACACCACTCACTTGTCACTTGAAAGGTAGCATGGTTCCATATACTACACAGAATGGCCATGGCTAATGTAAAGTATGAAATGTTTTTGAAAAGGGAGACAAGCTGCATGAATTTTAATCTTACTGAGATCTATTTGCAGGCTTTGCCTCATCAGTGTCATATTAGTAAAATGCACAAGTACCATGAAAAGTTATGCACTCAGAATTAAAGGAATACAAAAATTAAATACCAACTTTTCTGTCCTGAAAAAACTGCTGCTATCAGTAGAGCCATGTTACAGTGGGGTTTAATTTTTAACTCAAGTATTGTTTCAAATTAGCATTTCTTTTAAATGTACTGTTCCTTCTCAGTTTAGTGCAGCTGCCCCTTCAGTTCTGCTGGAAAATATATTAGAAACCACAGAAGCAAAATCCAAAGAAATCGGAAAAAAAACCAACAAAAAACTTGCTTAGGGATAAGAGAGTCAGGAAACACCAAAGACAAAGTATTTACACAAAGTGACCAGCTTAATTGTCTTACTGTGTTGCGTTCCGTTGGGGATTTTACTCCATGAATTGTGATTCATAAGAGTGGTATAGACAACAGGTAACCCCTGGTTTGAAGGAATACATTCATCATTGCAAAGCCCTACCTTTTTTCTTTAACATGGTAGCCAAATGTTAAGTTTGATGCTATGATAGGCAATCTGCTACTACACACTTATTTTGTTGCCATTCTGACCTTGTTGTAGCCCTTCCTGGAGTGGCAGCATGTCTGATGAAGTTCATTTGTAATTCCAAAATGTTCCTTGCAGCCATCAAGCCTGGTCATTTTTTATTGATTTGTTTAAAGAAAACAATAGCTAAAATTCTGAATTCTCATCTCATAATGGGATTTTAATGCCTAAATCTCTGGTTGACCCTGGTTCAAAGTACACAAAGGAGGACATGAAGAACATTTTAATGTTTGTATTATTCTATCTCATTCGTATGCATTACATGATACCGGACTCAGCATGCACCCTGTCCATGCCTTATTTTATCATATGTAAATGTAACCATTCTCTTTTCACTATGACTTTGAAAACAGCTTCCTAAAAATAAACAAGTACATTGAGGGTCATTTTGTAATCAATTCTTTAGATTAAGTGATGTGGCTCAGTGTACCCATTAAAACTGAGATTCAAACTGGCTACGATATGAATGTACTGTAGCTTTCTTAACATTACATTTTGTGCACCTCAGCTGGATATTTTTTGTTTTGTTTTTCTGAAAAATGTTTTAAAAGCCAGGCTGAAAAATAGACTAATTATATGCACTGGGATTCTTTTAAAGGGATATAATAGATTCAAAGACAAAAGCTATTGCTCAAATTTTAGATTTGTAGTGATTAAAGTGAACATTTAATGTTTCATCAAAGTGCTTTCTATTAGTTTAAAATCTTCCATTAAGTTTTGATGGCATACAAGTATGTTGTATTTTTTGCTTATCCTATTGACCAACTTTATTATAGATCGTTTCCTCTCCCAGCATGCAGTGCTATCAGCCCTCATACTCTTATGACCTTTAATATGGTGCACTATTTATTTCCTGAGTAATTCACATTTTATCACAATCTAAATCCAATGGGGAACAACAAATACTTTAAACCTATATTTCTTCTGAACCTGTAAAACAATATAGCACAGATAGTACCTGATTTTGAAGAAGAAGCTCGAGGAAATCAGTGGTAAAAAGCAATGGGTAAAAGTCTTTACTTTTTGAAATGTAAGACCAGATATGCAGAGCATATTTTTCTCTATTTCAACTTCCTTTACTACTTAAAAAAGTATTACTGACAAGTGCTGTTTTCTTGTATTATAGGAACAAAGCTAAATACATATTTTCATTCATTAAATTTAAATATTGCTGTATTACTCCACTCAGCAGTTCTTTTTTTTCAAGCTATCCTGAGACACACTGCAGCATCTATTTTTGTAGGCAGGATGAACATAGTTGAATGTGATACCAAGTTAGTTTTGACATTCTGTTTCTAAGGAATAAATGTTTGGCTTGCAACCTTTCCATTTTCAAATAAAATTTGAGATTTTCTATCAACTTCCTTTTTAAAAATAACATTTTTCTCTTGCTTAAGTAGCTCCTTTGATAAGAGTAATCATTTTAATAACACATTTGACTCTAAGATCTTCAGTTTGCTTCATCTTTTCTTTTTTTTTCAAAACCTGCTTCCCAAGTTCTTTTCTACAATTTTAGGGTATGGACTGATAAACAAAAAAAGCCTTTCCCTTTTTTTTTTTTTTTTTTTTTTTTTTTTTTTTTTTTTTTAGTTTCTGTGATAGTCTGATCATTATTCAGATTCTAGTTACACAGAATTCAGATCTTACTTTTAACAGCTAGTGAAGCTGAAGTACATGCCAGCAATGCTTATGATTTGCTTGGAGTCATGCTCCACAGCAGAGCTGGGAGTAGCACAAAGGGTTTCTCACAGCTAGGTTCTAGCTTAAGCTTTCACTGTCCAACTGTAATAAAGGGTAGAAAACTTAACCTATTACTGTCTTTGTGCACTTCTCTGAAAATTGCATTTAAACAGCAGCAATGTCAAGCACAATGACCTTTCTACATTTCATAAAATGTTTTGTATTCCCACCTACTTCCTGGCTGTCTGTTGGTGTGAAATTCCTACAAGTACAGAAAATAGCATCATGTGAATCTATTTTTGAAATGCAGTTGTGACAAGAATGGCAAGTAGAACAAACCAAAACTCTTTATCATCTCTAGACTCATAATTTTGTGGTCCGTCCTCTGATGACCCTACTACCCTGCTACCTTGCTTCTGCATTTGAAATGGCAAATAAATGACACCTCACTTCCCATCAGACTCCCAACTGTCCTAAACATTACCATCTCTGTTGTCTTTTTGTAAGCTGTACTAACAATAAATGTTTTAGAGTGATTTATTTCTTTCTAAAAAATATTCTTAAAAGTCCTGGACCTCCACTTTGGGTTTTGACTCAAAAAAAGCTTCACACATAATGTATTGTCTTTGTCTTAGTGTTTTAGTAAATTGAGAAGGTAGTATCAGGAATGCATGTTTAGCAGATTTTGACACTCATTTTACATTATTTCCTAAAGTTATGTCATTTACAAATTGGAAGTATTGGTAACAAAAATATTTCTAGACATAAAGTAAAATAACATTAACTTCATGTGAACTAATGTCATTCATTTCTTACAATATGCTGTTCAGCACAATATAAGGTAACTGTTACTTGCAGTGAAGCACAGTCACATAAAAGTGGTTTTGAAGCTTTATTTATTATCTATTATATGATATATATGATCATATAACAGCTTGATGAAACTTCGCATAAGCAATGGTTGACCTTTAAAACCAGCTGACTGTATGTTCAAGGTCAGGTTGTTTCGGGTCTTGTGAATTAGTCCATTAGAGCTGGATCCATCAGTCCATTAAAGCTGTGCAAGGATCTGCTTGAAACAGAGGGCAGACAGTACTCTCAGCATAGTATTAGCTCCATGGTGATGGTTAGGATGTGTTTTTGAAGTGCTGAAGCTATGGAGTGTGTTTCTTCAGGCTGAAAAAAACACTTAATGGAAAGGTTTCCCATTTCCTGAGCATGTGTTATAGTTGGTTAAGGAGATACAGTTATGACCTCCATGTAAAGTTGGCATGCTTTCTGCTGATTAGTGCTGACAGCATGTATCAGCTATACTCGGACCATACGTCTTTCACATAGGTTCTTCAGGCGTAGGCTCTGGGCATGAGCTGGTTTGTGTATCTGAGTTGGATTGAAGCATGAGTTAGGTGCCAAGTTATCCAGCTGTCTTGAACTCTGAACACGGAGAGTATAAGAAGTCAACATGCCCCTGTAACATTGCTGAAAAAAAACCTGGAAATGATCATAATCTCTCAGACACTAAAAAGACAGGAATGTTATTGATTCAACTGTGAGATTTAAGCACATGAATTTTGCTGAAGTTGTTCTTAAACAATTAAATTATTTCAAGTTCTTTTCTGTTTTACCCTTTCTCTCTTCCACAATGAACTGTAAGTATCACAATTTGATATTGGCTTTTGCACTCTGAAAAAGTCTGTTCTTATGGCCTTGCAGAAAGAAAGTCATAGTCAGAGCACCTTTCAGCAGACAGAGATCTGCATCATGAATATAACTGAGATTTTGGTAGATATCTTTGTAGAAAACCAAACAAGTTCCCAGAAAGTTTACCTACTTAGTCTTACAGCAGCAAATTGACACACAAATTTCTTACTTGATACCTTTGATATGAGGCCTAAGAAAAATATGTAGCTGTCTACCTATGTGTATTTGATCTGTAAAAATCTTCTGCCCAAATGATACCACATTTCCAGTTTTAGCCACTCTTCCTATACATTAAAAAATAAACTCTCGAAGAGAGAAATAATACAGCTTGTAGCTACATGCTGAAAATACAAGAGACATCATCTTTGAGTGGTTTTATAACCCCAAAATATAAGTATATGATCTCCATGAACGCCAGATATTTTCTGAGCATCTGAGATCAAAATTATAGTACATATTTAAATTAAAATAAGAATTCTTAACAAATAATTGTGTATGTGTTTGATTTGTATATATTTACACATACATATTTAATGTGAAAAGCCTGAAAAAATTAAATTGATGAGATACCTAATAAATCTTAGTTGCTGAAAATAATTCAGTTTTCCTCTCCAGCCTTCCAGTAGTTGCATTCCTGCCTCATCATTGCTAACACAAAGGAGAGAAAGGACTAACAGCATTTAAATTGTTACTAAGGGAACAATATTGCCTCTGTATACAATCTTCAATGGTCACAGCAATGAAATATTGATGGAATTTATAGTAGGCAAACATATTTCTCCAGATGTGTTGTATGTTCCTAAATTAAATTGATTTCCAAGAGTAAATGGTGCATGTATAGTTCTTTGGTTTGGGTTAAGTTACTTTTAATTTACTACAGGAAGCCTAGTACCCATTAGTAACTCTGTTTTTTTAAGTTTATAAACAATCCCCAAATACTATCTCTTCTCAGTACAAAACAATAGACTGGAAAGACATAAAAATGGTGCAGACTCACCTGTTGCTTGTTTTCAGTTAGTGCTAAAATGCCGAGAGCTATTTTTTTAAGGGGTTTTGAACCAATAGCAGAAGAACTTCAAGTAGTGTGTCACTTCTCTCTACTAGAACATTTTAACAACTCTATTAATTGTGGTCTTCAAAACTCTCCCAACAGAATTGGAGAACTGGGGCTATGGAGACAGTGCTAGTGATGTTCTTTCTGGAAAAAAAGTACTTGAGATAAAAACCTCAAAATGTTGATGTCAAAAAATATACTGATGCAAGCATTTCTATCAAAATTTCCACCACCTAATAGAATTTTTAAGACTTTCATGAAAATCTCACTTTCTGGCCAAAAATATTGCTTAGTTCTGACTGTCTCTAATGTTTCATTTTTAAGAATCTCTTTCTAATGCAAGACAGCCTGTCTTATGTGAGAAATAGGAGGGATCTATCTTCAGTAGAGCTGTGACTATTGTAAGAACATCTTCATTTCTGTAAAAACGTAGGCAAAATGAAGTAACAGTCTTAAGACAGAAGTAAAATAATAATGATTCAGTGTTGCTAGGAATTTAAAGAGTTTCTATGGTGCTTGTATCTATGATAACAGTTTAAAAAAAAAGTTACAAGCGGTAATATCCTGATGCGATAAACCCAGAATTGTTTGGTTTTCGGTATTTGCTCTTCTCTGCCGCTGCTTTCCTAGCATAACACATTCTGCAACTGTTTCATGCACACCAAAATGAACTTCATTTCTTCTAGGTGGTATAATATGAAAACTATGTATTAACAACAGCAAAAGATTTATAGCTTAAAACTGAGACTTATTTATAATCTCATCCCGAAGTACTGTTTGTGGGCCATCAAGATTATGCCGGGCACGAATATATCATATGCTATTGTGTCAACACTACAGTAAGTTAGCTATGCAGCCAGGTGCCAGCATGGCTATGCAAATAGTGCTACTATTGTCTTATCAGTCAAAACCACTGCCAGAATGCCTGGGAGACAGATTTCAATAAAGGAGGTACATTCTATCTCAGTGAAGCTGACATTAATAATTTATGACTAATCAGTTTATGGAAACATGTTAACAGCAGAATGCTGTGGAGAGCAAGATGGATGTCTCGCCTCCACGTTACCATTTCTTTTCCTCCTACCCGACTCCAATTTTTGTTATGATTAAAAGCCACATAGAGGACTCAGTTCTTCACAAGAGAATGGATTAGCTTATAAAAGAACCATATAGAAATGCTGAGCAGGGGAAGAAGTGATGAGAAGTCATCTGACTTCCTGTGTGGTAGTAGAGCTCAGCTGGTGCCAAATTTGCCTCAGGTCCCAGCAACTAGGCCAATGTCAGGACATGTTACTAAGAGCTGAATTACTATCAAAACTAGGCTCTAGCTGTGAAGTATAAAATACCAGAAGTCTAAATATTTGCATATTCCAACATAAACTTATTCCACTAAAATAAAAAAAGATTTGTGCAATGTCTCCTTATGAACCATTGCCACAAAGGTGCCTTTTTCTCTGAGCTCATGCATAAAATAGTTAATAAAATGTTAAGTATAAAGTTGTGAATACTATCTGTAAATTAGAGAAAGGAAGATAACCCTTCAGAAAGTTGTAAGCATCCACTCCTGAGATGAGCCACTGAAATGCTTCTGCAAATTCTTCAGTTAATATACAAGTGCAAAACAGTTGGATACACCCAACTGGAACTTGATAGCAGGAACCTCTTAAGTCTAGAACAACATGCACAGACATCAGCTTGAAAAGATTGGTCTTCCACCATAGCTTGCCTTGGGATATTTACAAGAATGGTCTCCGCAGGTGTGATGGATAGGACAATAGCAGGTTTGAACACCTACTGAGGCTTTACGGGGCTCTTCTGAAATTAGCCTTGAGCATTCAGTTTTGCATGTTACTGAGCCTATGTTTCAGAAAAAAAATAAAAATCCACAAAGAAAATTGAGACAAAAAGTAATGTTTTCATGTAAATAATCAGGCTGACTGGAATTTATCTAAGCACACTTTTTCTTTAACCAGAGGAATGCGTAATGCTAATAAATGTTGTATCCCATAAAAAGATTTTTCCTTTAGTGTTTGTAGTTAAATGTCATGATACTGAAATCTTTCTTTCAAAACATGATCTTCTTGTTGCGCATCTTCCTTAGATGTCTGGTGCACAGTAGTAGAAACCCTATGGAGTGAAAGACATATCAAGTGCAATAAGTGAGAGCTGCAACATAAATACATGAGCATCAGAATGTGTATTTCATTATACTCTTCTGCTTAGCTGTTTTAACATTTCAAGGTCCTAATTTATACTTCCCAACTTTAACCTGCATATAGTTTATTATTATTAACCACCAGAGATGCTGAGTGCCTTAAAGCTTGTGCTAATAAACTGATGTAATTAAACTGAGCCACATTGCAATGCAGAATGTTTCTGGAACCATCAGTGACAAAAGTAATTGATAAATCAACCACTAATTGACTTGAGATAATGAAAGTAATTTTATGATGCAGTGAGATTGTCACCCAATTAGCTTTGTAGTGAAAGAAGTAAGATTATGTTTACTATAGGAGTTGTGGGCAAATCATTGGTTTAAACAAGATCAAATAAATATGCAATGTGGTAAAAAAGGTATATCATACAGATGATGATTCTGTCTTTATATAGAAACAAGTTTAGGAGCCTTCAAGTTCTGGAAATTTTGTTTTATTTTCTGAGTCATTCATGTATATCAACAGGTGCAGTTATGTAAGGTACTGTGATATTTAGAGGAACCTACAGATCCCTTTCTAGACAAAACTACAAAATGTGACTATTTCAGGATTTCCTAAATAGCTATTTATCTTTTCACATGTGATAGCACCTTTTCCTAGAACTCCTTCTGCAGATGAGATGTTCCATGCATTTCAAGGTGAGTTAACTTCCACGTGAATAAATGGTCATTGTGGACAAATCTTGCTTATTGTTAATTCTAGGAACATTAAAACTAATTTTAAAACAACTTTTTCTTTTAATAGATTTGAGAATAATATGGTTTCAGTTAATCCTTTCGAAACTATTTTGAACTGACAGATGCAACTTTTATATGATTCCCACTTCAATGACTGGAAGTGTCAAATATGCTTGTTACTATTTCTCAAAACTGATTATCCAATTTTCTTGAAGGGTCAACGGAAAATATCACAATTATAAATTAAAGAAGACTATTCCTGACAGTAAATAAAGATATTTATTCTTGCTTAGTCCACAAAATGAATTTATTTTAGATCAGCCTTGACTTTGAGAACAACTGTCTCCAGCCTGTGAGAATGAGAAAGACATCTGGCTGTGCTGTACCAGCAGATACCAGGCTTTCCTCCAGTCTCCAGAAAGAGCATTCCTCATTCTCAGAGCACCTTCTGCAAGTCGTTCATGACTCTGAGGCCTTCTTTAATTTCCTGGTTATTAATTTCTAAGTAACTGGCTTTCTCCTTCAATGGGAATTATTCCATGCTTCAAATCCTGCTATCCTTGTCTGTTTCTTGAATGCATGTTAAAAGTTTTGTTACAAGAAAAAAAAAATCCACTGTTTTCAAACTGGACTTGAACAAGTGGAAGTTGACTTCATTTATAAAAAGTGGCGTTTTAGGTGAGATTTGAGAAAAGCATTTCTGATATATGCTGTTATGCTTATATTGAAACCTATCGAAACACTGTAACCCACACCTTGCAGAGAATTTAAAAGACAAGTTTGTCAAACATCTTTCAGACATGGTTTAGTTACATTAAACCTATCTCAAAGCCTGTTAAAATAAAAGGATGACCTAGAAATTTATTCAGGAGATCCTTTCAGTCCTATAGCAAGGAATACATAGCTCATAATGCATCATGTCCTGGCAGATATTACTTTCTTACCAGTTTAAATCTCTCTGCAAAGTCCATAAAGTAAGTCCACACAAGTGAAAGTGAACAATTCCTTTCGATTAGTGCCAAAATCTTTAGATCAAATATTGGACATACTCTACAAGCTCAGCTAAGGATTACATTTATGGCACAGAAATGAAATAAAATTCAAATGCAAAAAGCCATTATACTTTCAATAGCTATATAACCCACAGCCTCAGACGACTTCATTACCTTCTGTTCATTTCACTATCAAGCTACAATATGTTCTTCTCTTTTCTTCCCTTCTCCTGCTTTGTGCATTTGTCTAAGGCTAACTAATGTTGCGTGGCTTATATAAGAGCACTAGTTTATTCCATACAGATTGTCTTTCTCTGGATATCATGATAAACTTCCAAAGCCCTTGGATTAATTATAAGCTCCACAGTACAAATTATTGATCCCATTTTCAAGTGCAAGAATGTAATTTTTTCCAACTGAAATCAGAATTTTACCCTAGCTATCTTTTCCTTACTTAGAGTTTTCACTGCTTGTGGTTCATCTGTTTGTATATGAAAGATGAGCTCCTTACATTCCTTCTCTCTCCTCTTTTTGTTCCTTTTTACCACTTTCCCACTACTTTTTGTCTGAGGTTCCCATCCCAGCTTTTCTTTATCTTTGCATTGAAAAAGAAGAGAGCGTTAGTTGCACAGAAATCAGTTTGATTGGGTTATAAGTGGAAGGTAGAAAAGATAAGTCAGTGGAATTTCTCCACTCCTCCTTCAAAAATGACACAGTCTCTGAAAGCTTTTATTGTTCTCTAAATTTCCCAGCATATGTGAAGATAAAAATAATTTTGATTTTTGAGAGAGAGAGAGTCTAGTTTTCTATGTTTAGGAAGTGATATGTTGTGGCAGCATGAGTCATACACCTTTTTATTTCTCCCTAGAAAAAAGTGCTGTAAATCACTCATCATAAATCGGCACTTTGTTGGTGATTTAGGCAGAGGTGTAGAGGTATAGAATTTTCACTGATATGGTACCTGTTTCTTGTAAAGAGAAGCATATATATGGAACAATATTCTTTTTTTGGTGCTGTTTTCCATCTTCTCAAAGACTTATTTGCCTTAAATATTGAAAAATAATAAGCATTAAGCCTTAACCTAGCTAACTATAGATTTTGTAGTATTTCTTCTCCACAGGCTTCACAGAGAAGCCTCAGTAGTATAAGTAACACCAGATGCAAAAATAAAAGTAATTTTCTGCATGTCACCTGAAAATTAATGGCAAAACAGACAGTTGAATGCAGATTTCTCAATATTGTTTTTTTTCACTGTTTACTTTTGTCCAGTACAAATGTTATTTAGAGTCAGTAACCACAGCATCAAAGAGTAATTTTGCATTTCTGCATAGATAATCCTAGTATTTATATCTGTGTATTATAGAGACACTTTGTTTAACTAAGACCCGCATTCTGATTAGTACTTTCAAAAAACTTTTAAAAGCCTCTTAAGTCAACGGAAAAAATTAGACTGATTTCAGAAAGTTGAGTCAGGCCTTAAATAAACTACTAAAATAATTTTGTAATTTTGGGGTTGTGTGACTCGTTCTGTCACTGAGTCTGTTCCTTAGTGCCTCTGATTTGATACAGCTTCCATGTCACAATTGAAATTGAGAAGTAAAAAGGCAGCTGTCCTAGACAGATTAAGCAATATTCTCAGTTGATCTGAGGATTGCTATAATTACATTAATTCCACAAAGGAATATCAATTTACCCTTGAAAGGATATAAAAATCCTACTTACAGGACAGCATTTAAATCAAACATCAATTTACATTTTAATTACTGAATTTTTCATATTTGGTTTCTTTCACTATCTGTATCATCAGAATAGTCCACTGTTTCTGAACATGTTTCTGAAATGTTTCACATTTCCTGAACCAGTGATTGGATTAAGAGTAGTATCTGAAACGTAAAGAAAGATCTAGACAAATAATGTCAATAGGCTAGGAGCAGTACTTTAAGGGACCACAGTTTTAGAGTAGTTTCCTTTTACCAAAAGAGCACACTCACTGCTGATCATGCCATACTCATGTTTAAGACAATACCGGCTTCAGCACTGATGTGAAGGTTTTGTCATAATGTCAGCCATGAGTAGCAATTATTTTCTTTCCAAACATAGCATTAGCTATGTATGCTTTTGTCACTTCTTGCCTTGAGTAAGGGAAAACCTGACTGAAAAAGGTTCAATCTTTGGAAAGGACTTCAGCTAGTATAGAATGCTATGAGGCATTTCCTCACATGCAGGAGGGCTGTGGACAGATTATGTAAACTGATGGTTCTCATTTGTGCCCACACATTCACTTCAAACCTGTTACATCCTTAGCCTGCAGCTGGCCAGGTCAGGGGACTGCTACTGAAAGTCAATGCTTGTTTTTGTCTTCCTATAGATAACAGCGTGGCTTCTTCCTATCTCCAAACAAACAGGCATATGGATATCCTCTGTCCATGAAAACCTCCACAGATTCAAATACCAAAACCATTGAATATGTGGTATCAAACCTTAAGGTCTTTAGCTTAATTTACTGCAGACAAGCAAGCTTGACTTCTTTATGGCTGCTTCCTTGACTTAAATGAACACAATCATTGGTTCAGAGTGATGTTTGCCTCAGGTGTTGTTTTTTTCTTTTAATCTATTCAACAATATGCTTAATCTTCAGGACAACTAATAAGCATTGTTAGTGGTCTCTTGTCACATTACTTCTACTAATATAACTTTAAGCAGCCAATTGAGCCATTTATCTCAAATGACTAAAGATATGCTGAAAATGTAAATTACCCATGCTAATTATAAATTTCTTTTTGTCTTACTCACCTGGGATAGTTTCCATAGATGTGTTAAAAATTAATTTTAAAATTAATTAATTGGAAAATACATTATCCATTGTAGGCATCTGATAACACTCATCTCTCTAGTATCTGAGCGCATTATTGTGCTGCTGATTTTTAAAGCCATAATTCAGTTTCCTATTTTGTGTCTGTACTGAGCCTACAAAAAAACATGGAGGTAGTATGTATATATGTATATACATACATAGGTACGTATACAGTGCAGTTATCTTTTGCAATATGTAAGTGAAAAAGTACTTAAAAAAATCCTTCTCCAATAGTTAGAAAAATTCAAGTAGTTTCAAATCTGTACTCAGTGTCTGAAAAGCTTGGGCATAAAAATTGCAATTGCTATGAGTCTCTAGGTTTCTTTTATTATTTTTTCTTAATGACGTGTCTTACATAAACCATGTTTAGATGAAGTTAGATGTAGCTCCTGTCAGTAATTTAAGGTAAACTACTTCATGAGAATGGAACAGCTGTCTAAAAAAAACCCATAATTTTTTTTATATAGTAAATAACAGACTTGAGAAAAACGAATATGCTGAGGGCATACACCCTGTTAAACACAGCTCTAGTTTAGAAGTTTTCACATTTGTCTACTATAATACTTGAAATAGCACTCTCCTCTTTTACTGTCTTATGAATACCTAGCAGGTCCTATAAAGCATGGAATGTTTTTAGAGTAACATAAATGCTTTTAAAAATCAAAATTTTAGTCTGTGCATGGAGAATGCATGTAGAAATTCTCAGTTCTATCAATATAAAAAAGTTCAGTTAATGGAGAAACTTTTCCACAGGACTGCATTCTGGAATGGAGATAGTTGAATGTATCTGATTCTTCTCAAACAGACGTTTTCTCCACTATAATTTGTGCATTTCCAATAAGTGGAATGAAGAGAATATTAGCAGGAGGAAATGTCTGCTATGTACAGTAAATTTTAACAATTTCTTGTTTCTTACATTTGTATATGAAGTGTTCAGTACTACAATAATACAGTGTTCATTCTTCTCCATATAATGTAGTACTCAATCTATCGCATGTTCATGTCACACTTAACCAGCTGGCTGATTTGTCTAGTGAATGAAAGGGATGATTGTAAAACTGAAGCAGCATTATTTCCTGGTGGATGTGATGAACTGTATACAACAAATCTTTTGCTTGATCAGTCTTGACTTCAAGAGTTCTGTACAGTCAACTGCTCTATTAGTACCCTAAATTGCTCTTTTATCATCATTGTTTCCTCTCTGGAATCCTGATGACCAAAGGCCTCTGTCCGTAAGAGGTTACGTTTACAATGTATATTCAAGTCATGGTTTAAAGTTCTAATTCATCTTCTACTCATACTGGAAAAGTAGTGCAAGATACACAGACTCTGCACTGAATCTGGAAACTGAAAAGGTCTCAGGGTTAGCATTTTGGGGCAGGCTCATTTGTTTTCATTTTTATGTTTGAAAGAGGACTCTCTGACCCATTTAAACTGCTCATGGACACTAGTCCAGAAATAAAGAATCTCTGTTGTGAGTCATCCTGCAAGACTAATTATAGATAAGACTTGGTTCAAGCTGATACAATGCAAGCATTTTTTAAGATGCTTTGGTCTTAAAGCTCTTTATCACTCACTTAGGGCAGGAACTATTTTTCTCATTTTTCTAATGCAAATCAATAATAGATTAATGATTAAATGCAAACAAAAGCCCTAAAGTTGTAGCATCTTCTCCAACACATCTATCATGTCTTCTCAGTACCAGGTGTTGGAATTTCCCACCTCCTTTTCATCTGTAACTGTCAGTTAACAGTTTACAGATAAAAGGCCAGAGCTGTAAGTGATGCAGTAAAAGTCTGTGTTTATGACATTTTCAAGCTTATTTTGCAAAAGCTACTGAGTTAGAAACATCAACCTTAGGCAAGTTCTGCATCCTGAACTTTGAACTTTCTGGTATTTCTGCTCTGTGTAGATTTAGTTGCCTCTGACAGGTACATGCAGAAAAGAAACCAGAATCATGGGCAAATTTAAAGTCAAAGTTATAATTGCCTGTTTACTATAAGATATTGACAAGGTGATGACTGAGCTCTTAACTACTAAAAAATGATGAGTGTAAACCATAGAATGTTTCTTCTTATGTGTTTATTAAATTCAGACTTCAAAGTAACTGCTAAAAATTAATTACAGAAACCACAGGCAGATATGAAGGAGTTCCAGAATGCTTTTTACCCAGAATCATTATTCCTTTGTCTATAAAGTCAATTAGTTATTGTAGACGTCTTTGTCTGAGGACATCTTCCCACATTTATTCACTAATCCTTATCTGCTAATTACCTGAATGACAGCTAAATTAGTTTGCATGTGTGAATCTTACCATGCTCAAAATCAATGAGAATAGCAACTGTTACAGGATATTTCTGATCTAATTGTTGCAATTAACTTCCTGAAATTTGCCCCTTATGAAAATAGTTACATAGTTTTTCAGCATCAGAGATAAAAATTAAAGTTGTGAGCCTCTGAGATGGCCATTGACATCTCAGTTCCACAGAGGGCAAATAAAAGGAAACACATGGCCTGAAGTGTTCTGACCTTTTTATTGGTAAAATTAATCTTTTTCATGCTTCCCTAACACTTCATTCCAATGTATATTTTAGGCTAACTAGACCACTTACCCTTTTAGGATGAAAAAAAAAATAATTTGAAGGTAGTCCACTGAGGAAATAATCTAAACTGTTCAATACCATGAAGCAATATCACTAAATGTCTCAAAGTAGTGTAGTAGAGGACTTTCCTGAAGTGTGAGCCAGAAGTGCCTTCATTTATCAGTACCAGCTCTGTATGTAGAGAAGGGAGCTTATGATCTATTGTGAAGAAAATCTTAACCTAAATTTAAAGAAATCAACATGTTGAATCCATGCACTTTGTTTACATGCTGATGTGTAATACACCCTAATCTGCAAAGGAAGGGAGGAAACCATTCTGCTGGTTAGTGAAATGGAACAAGGTGTTAAAACAAAAAGATTAGTCAGGATGAGTTTGGTACAATACTCTGGGTGATGCTCTGTTTTTGTTGAGAAAGGAATGTATTCTGAATAATTAGAAAAGATAATGTGGGCACCTGAAGGAGATAAGAAGACCATCAAGTAAGGAAATTGTTGAACAAAGAAAATTGAAAGGTCTGTTCCACCTAGATCGCACCTGTTGTGAATGGAATGATTATGTGTCAAAATCAAATGAGTATGTATGTAAAGATGTTGTGTAACCTCTCACAAAAACTTTTCACTAAAAACTTTGGAGCTAGTTTGTCCAGTGCGAATTGGCTAGCTCCCCAAATTTGCATGAAATAAATACCTTTGCTGCTTAAAGACAAAATTCGTCTCTGAGCAGTTACTCTGTGCCGTTTGGGCATCATTAGGACAGAGGGTCCCATGTTTCAGGTTTTGCATATCAGGTAGCACATGATGATGGCAAAACAGACAAACAAAAAATGCTAAGAGTTACAGCTAAAAAAAATCTTATTTGCCAGCTAGAATGAAATGCCACCACCTACTACCCTACGCCCCCCTACCCCCCCACCCCCACCCCCCCCAAAAAAAACCAACACAAAAAAGCCAAAACCAAACCAAACAAACCAAAACCTAGAAAGCAAAATTAGAGAAATAAAACAGCATGGCAAATATGTAACAGTTATCTGTGCTTGCACTTCATATACAAAATTACTCTGTGCTGTTATCAGATTCTTCACTACGGCTATTACATTTGACATTTCACATTTTATTATATTATTATATGGCTTGGAAGAACCTGTAGGTCATTTACATCTGTATAGATTCATTGAGCTGAAGGGAATTTGGTTTTTACATTTGAATCACATCAGAGGGGAAATGAGATAGAAGTCTTAACTAGAAAGCACTGCTGTGGGCTAATGGCAAAAGGTGTAACCATTTTTTGATACTTATAAATTAAAATGGTTTTTCATCTTTACATCTGTTCCTGATTAGTTCCACGAATCTCTACGGCTACCTGCACAGTACTTTTAAATGCTGTCTATGATGAAAATGTTTTAAGAGAAATCACTTTGAAAACACAGCTTGACATAGTTTATTCTAAATTCTGCAGCATCAAACTTCAGAAAATCTTAAAAAAGTGGTTTCTTGCTGTGAGCCTCTAGTAAACAATTCTGCACTTTTGTATAGCACTCATCTCAGAAATTCACAGCACATTAATTAAGCTTAACAACATTCCACTGAGTCAAATATTTTCACATGCAGTAAAATACTTTTACATGAGGCTATGATATGATCAGACTCCTCCAGTGGGTCAGTAATGAGACTGGGTGTAAGCATGGTATAGTTCAGATTCTAGGTGTCTTTTCAAAATTTCTCCATTTTAATATTGTGGAAGCATTTTACATCATAGGAGAACAAAGAAAGCTTTATTTTACTCTAGAAAAGCAAAAAAGCCACTGTGAATTTGTACTGGGCTGCAGCTGCAGAGGCTTCTGCCAGGAATACTTGGTAATGCATTAATTTTCTCTAGCCTGAGAAATTTAAAGAGGCATTAATAGTCCAGTCACTGATTTTTGGTCAGTACAAAGGATGCAAGAGTAAATGTGATTCCAAAAAGGCAAGTAATTTTGAGTAAAAACATTCTGTATTGAACCAGAAGGACTATGTAGATGTCCTAGGATAAAAAAGAACAACAAAAGATTAACAGATAGGCATATTAAAGGAAGTACATTGATAAATTATTTTCAGAAATCCAAAAACTAAAATAAGGAAGCAATATATATCGAAATTTTAGTAGTTAATACTTGAATGAGATGCAATGAAAACTCTACTCCTGTACTAAGTGTGCACAAGTGCCAACATAGTTTTTTAGGCAAAATCTTAAAATTTTCAGTTATGTGCAAATGTAACTGGAAGTAAAAGGGTATTTCTGAATTCTTCCTGCTATAGAATAGGCTGGATGAAAAACTCTGATTTTAAAGGAGTTATCCAGAATATGAAAAATATCCACTTGTTAGCAGGTTAATTAACACTTGTTAACAGATTAATTTTACAGACAAGTGATAGCAGTGATCACTTCAAATTTTCATCATTAAAAATGCTGGTGGCATTTATCGACATCATTGAAGGAGTGATGACTTTGAATTGAAATTAATGACCAAATATTTTTTGCCAGTCTTATGCCAGTAGCTAATGCCTAACAGAACATTCCTTCTCAGCAATAAAAATTTCCTATATAAACTAAAGTAATCCTTTTGAAGTTTATAAAAAGAAGGAACACTGTAAATGCAGTAGGTTTCATATTTCTTGATGATTTACTTGAATTTATTCTGGGTCTGTATGCCACAGCTGGAAGGTGTTTGGGTTTTTATTAATTTCTTACTGGTTCCTAAGATGAATTACTGAATAAATTCAGCATATTTAGCTTCTCTAGCAAGTGAACAGGCTTTCTGCTCATATTGTTGCCACCTAAACAGTCATTTTTGACTACATTTTTCAACTCCAATAGAAATATATCCTTGCCTCTTAGAATCCAGTGGTGTTGCAATCCATTTCCTCAGCCTCAAGGAAAGGTTACTCAAACAGTAAGAACAAGTAGCAATTTTGTTCTTCATTTTTTTACTACCTGATAGAAACTATTTGGCAGTAGCGTGGATACTGCAAAACATAGTGCATTGGGGTTCTGCTTTAGCTCTAACTAAAGAAAACTACTAGCTACATAGTAATGGCTATAAATGCTTTGCTATAGCACTAGAAAGTATTCTGTTGTAAAGACACTAGTTTGGTTGACCTCCTCTGCTTCAGAAAATAAAACAAAAAGTCATTCTTGACTGATTCTGAACACATACTGCAAAAATTGCAACGGTTCAGAAATGCTTTTCTGCCCAGAATATCTCACTGGTTTGTGGGCCCTAACTGAAGCAGCCACTATTCAGAAAATTCAACTGCTCTTACTGTCTCTCACTATCATCTGTATTTTGATTTTCTCTTCTGGGGTATCTGCTTGCCGTTCATACTCTCTGTTCTCACATTAAACATTTGAGGGAATACTGTGTGGGAAAATTCACTGGGAAGTCATTCTCTATTTCCAATTATTTTTTCACTCCTGAGAAACCTGTTTACCTACACCTCCAGCTTACTGCCATTTCTTTTTTCTGGAGTGATCCTAGGACAGCTACAGAGGAGAATTAGAAGGCAAATAATATGTCAAAAAGCCAAAAATACAGAACAATCAAACCAGAAAACAAAGAATGTGTAATAGAGACAAAATCCATAAATATTGAGACCAAGGACTTGGTTTTCACAGTCTAACCATATGAGTGACACAGTGTGGCTGCCAAAATTGATCCACAGCCCAAGTTTGATTTTGCTATTAAATGGAAACAGAAATTTGAATCTTTAATTTCATCCCTGAGCTTTGTCTTCCTTTCTACTACACCCTTTCCTTTAGTTTACCAGTTTCATTTCTTTCTCACCGAAAAGTTGTTCCTTCCTCAAAATGTATGTTATAAAACCTGTCTGAATTATCTGGTAGGTAACTAGTTAGTAGGTAGCTCTTAACATGGTTCAACAGGCAAACGGACAGAAGCTCTTTTGACAGGGAAATACTAAGATGGAGTTTTCTGTGACTCCCGCACAGCAGGAGTTTCAGTGTAGGGGGAATGCATCAAACCTTATCAGAGGGAAAGGTGACACTGATGTGAGAAACAATTTTAGACAGATTTGACAGCAGTTTCCTTGGAAAGTTAACTAGTTTCTTGTGGGCCTCAGTCAAAAGCTCTTCTCTTTTCTCTTGCAACAGGCAGAGGCATGACCTCTGCCTTGCTTTGTTTGTGTCTAGAGAAACAAGAATGTGCTCTCAAAGTCACTGCAAGGACCAGCTGAAGCAGTGACCTGAGGAGCAGCAAGCAGTGTGAACCATACCTTGAATGGCCTGACAAAGAGGGTGGTGCTACTATCGTCAAAGTACTGAGATTCTTGGTAAGGGGATGGGCCCTGAAGGATGGGGATGAAAAATGACTGGTATTCATTGAGCAATCATGTACATGAGCCTGTACTGTTGGTGAGATTCTGTGACATTCAGAAAAAAATAAACATTGAAGAACATCTTAGTATGACTGAGAATCGTGCTGTTATTGTGTTAGAGAATGCTTTAAACATTAATACTTCAAACTTGTTCGAAGGCTTACCTGTTGAGGACGAATTCATGGATCTGTTGCTCTCATTTCATATAGTGCTGTTTTCCCTAAATCGTATATCCCTCCATCTCTACACTTACATCTTTTCCTCCTTCAATGTCTTCATGTTTTTGTGCCTGCCACATTTTGGCAGTTACCATTATGATTCCCTTTACCAGAATCTCAATATTATGACTTACGTATGGAAAGATCAATAACACTTTCATTTCAGGAAAAGCTAAGAATGTAAGGATTCAAAAATTACTAAGTTGAAGAATATTAAAACATAGCTCTGTGAATCTGTAAGATGTCCTTACTGGAATCTGAAAACCTAGTGAACAGCTCTGGTAATTTTACCACATACACACATACACCCACTAAAAATGGAGCAGAGCTAGAAAGGTTTCAGACACACAGGCAAGAAAAACTACTAAAAGTTCTGTTTTAGAGAGGAAACTAAGAATAGAAAGATATACAAAACAATGGTCTGAAATAGGATGTCCTGACTCCATTTCTCATTATACCTTTCACATATAAGCAAATAACACACAGCAGATAGCATATATTATGTTCATATCTTATTTTTCCTCATAGAAACTTATTTGTGTACACAGATGTTAAAATTCCCTGCAAATGAATCAGCAAGAAACCCAGTAAATAGGTTTCCTGTCATTCTGTCCTTTATACTGCCCACTGGACCATGCTGACTTCTTGATGTTTACCCAAGCAGCTAAGAACCTAAGATGATGAGGGTGCTGCCTGCCATGAGCCCATTCCAGTAAATATGTAAGATCTCTTCTAGCTGCAGACAAGCCTTCAAAATCATCTTGTATGATTAATAGCACTAGGAGGAGTGACTTGCTGTTGTCATGGGATGACTACATTCTTCTAGGTCATCTGAAAAAAAATCAAAAGCAGTTTTCTTTCTGAAGGTATCATAAGTGCTAATTGTTTTCCTGCCACCAAATGCACACACGTTTCTGCAGAGTTTATGGGCTCAGTTGGTTAGGAAAAAGCATTCTTAACAGACAATGGCATTTTGAAACTGGCATAGCCTCCTTAATTCTTCACACGCAGCAGAGTTTGACACCACCTTTTCAAAGCAATATGTGACAGTTTAAAATGAAAATAATCTTCCAACAGCTTGAAAGGTTTCTTTTTTCCTTGAAACAGACTGTGTGCAAAGAGGTAATGACAAAAAGAATTAATTTTAAATCCTTCTAAAATTTCATCAGTTTAGCTATCCAAAATATGCAACTTCAGAAAACCTGAAGGGTAGTTTTCTTGCAGCAAAAGCAATTTAAATAGCTTACTAGAAGCAGCTAAAGTGTGGATATTTCTCTTATTTATCAGGGCATTATGTACGTAGAAGTAATTTATTTATTTACTGAGAAAGAGTCATTCTTTAGGTTGCTAGCAACAAATGTATATTATGTAGTTCATATCTTTCAGAACTTGGATGTATTTCTGGATGTTTTGAATGTTTTAATCAGAAGAGTTGCTTTTTAAAAATAAATAAATAAAATAAAGTTTTCAGTTGGAAGTCTCTTCCCTTGCCTTTTACTCCATCCTCCATATATTCAAAATCACAGATGAAATCAGCTGTTTAGCTGATCGTTATGGTCAGAGCCTTTAAAGAATATTAGACTATTTCTCATTAGTTAGAAGTCATTATTCATTGTTATGTTTCTTAAGCAATTTCAAATAGCAGTATGGGTAGTCTCCCAACTAAATATTTATCTTAGATCCAGTGATAACAGCAAAGGACAGAAATATTTTCTGTAGATACATTATCCTTCTTGACTCATACACAGGGGTGGCTGCCTAGGAAAACTAATAATATGGCAGGGACTGGGGTTTATCCCTGTTTCTTATTTCATGGAAAGTAAAAACCAACTGTAAAAAACCTTCAAGCAAGTAAATGTAATGAACTGTGGTATGGTTTAGTGGGATTATGGTTTTGGTATATAACCTCTGAATGTTTCTAAACCTTACCTTCTTAACATCATAGAAGAGAAGTACTGAGAGTTTTATCTGCAAGGTTTTGTTATTAAAAATTGGGAAAGACTGTTCTGACTAGGGGATTTAATAAGCAGGCACAAAGAATTGTGTGTGCAAGTGCAGCATTATACGGCGGAAAGTCTAACTAAGCAAGTTCAAAACAGGAACTTTCCAAACACATACAGACTTTGCAGGTGGTTTTGTTTTGTTTTGTTTTGTTTTTCCTGTAATGGAGAAAAAATGAATTTTTCTCAGTATATGCTTTTGCTCAGCTGTCCTCAAGCAAAGTATAGTATGCAAGCTGCTTCTGTGATTTTAAACAGTTTCAGTCTGGTTTAAATCTTGGTTTAAAAAAATTCCTTTTATATTGGAGATTTGTGCAAACTGACCTCAAAGAGATGAAATTGTCTCAGCTGCCAGGGAAGCTTTGAAGGTAATTCCCTAGGTATTGATCAGAAGGTGGTAACAGCAATGTGGGCTAGCCTAAGTAAACCTAAAGGCATTCCCATATGGAGCAACCTAAAATTCATTCAGATGTTGTTCCCCAAACCCCAGTCTGGTGGAGGTCCAAAGCCCTGTTTCTGGAGCAATTCCTCTCAGGAAAACCTCTCTCCCAAACAATGCCAGCTTTGTGTGATTTTTCTTCGCCAGTGCTATCATTGGCAACTTCTGTCTGAGCTCAGCTGTTTTCATATTGGCTTTGCTTCCACTGCTGATGACCCCTCCACCAGTATAACTGGTGTCTTCATGAGGACCACCAGTCTGGAAAGACCTTTTTCTAGGCTCTTTCACAAGCCTATAGTCAGCACATAGTCCAGACCAAGAATCACAAAGCCACAGGCCTGATTGGTCTCTTTTTTAAGGATCAGGTTTTGACCATTTTAGCATAAGCTCTCGCTTTCCAGAACCAAGGTCCATTATCAAATCAAAGTTCATTTCTGTATTCTCAGTGACCCGTCATTTTGATGTTCATAAAACATGTTAGGAGTTTAAGGTTTTAAAGGGGCTTTAGTATTTAAGCACTTTTTAATCCTTAAAGCAATTTATGCATACGTATCTTTAAGGAGATAAAAATGGCTTTGTTTCTTAAATGACACACATTTAAGCTTTCTCACTCTTAAATCTTTTAAAGTGGTTTAAATGTTAAAACCAGTAATAAGTATTGCTAGTGATCAAGTCTTTGGCCTTGGCCATACCACTTTCTCTGCACATCTGTTTCTCTATCTGTGACATGGGAATATCATTGCAACTATTGTTTTGCATAACCAGTTACTGCCTGAACAGTAATTTAAATATGGAAGAAAAAAAAAATCATAAAAATACTCAGTGTTTTTTATTAAACAACAGAATATTAGTGGTCCACAATAAATCAGTGCATACAAACAGCAGTAGAAATAATTTTCCAGCAACAGTCAAATAAGTTCAGTAATGTAAAATAAAATATTTTCTTACCTTGTACAAAGAAATGCTGATCAGTGGCAATATTATGAAACAAGGTTGCCAAGATAAAATATATACCTACTTTTCGAAAGACATGATCACATTTACATGTGCTCTCGTGAAAGACCTTGTCCAGCTCTAACCCCAGTTTTCATTTGCCGTTTTCCTGGAAGAAACCAACTGATATGTTTTTGGGTAGAGTTGTCTGCCTTTAATGTGAGATAGGATCATGACATGAAAATGTTTCCCTTAACACAAGAATGTCAATGTCATTATTCTGGCAACAGATTAACTTGTATAACATGAGTGTTTTTTCTGGAAAACTTTACTGGAATTTGGGATGTAAAATAAAGGGACAAAGTGCTGATTTTTTAAGGTTATGCATACAGCTGGAGAAAGATTGACACCTCATTCAATAACCTTTTGAGAAAGAGGAGAACTTATAGGCGATGTAATGCTGAGAGACAGATGAAGTAACTTTAGGTAATCAAAGTAAAAATTGCTGCCTGACAGAATCCCAGCAGCAAGGCCCTCGTTTTCTCAGATACCTGATGGGTTTTTACAGTGTTACAGCATTTGAGGTTTATGCTGTATGAGATTCACCAAGTGACAGTGTGACCGTCTTCTCCCCTAAGATGTTATTGCTTCTCTGTGGCAAAGTAATTCTGTTGCTGTCTTACTAGAGATGAACTCATGAATCAGTGATGTGGCAGGGGTGGCAGTCCAGATAGCACTCTGTGAAATCTATAAATTCTTTAAAAGAGAGTGTTTTTTTCTGCTGCCAGCAGTTATTGTGTTGCAATCAAGCAGTTTCATTCTGAAACGTTGGGTGGCCTGGATTTGAGTACTAAAAGGAGAAAAGATACTAGGATGTTATGGAATCAGCATATTATATGACCTGAAATCTAGGCAGTGAAGTCCACTTGTTTTTATATGTTGTTTCTAGTTATTAGTGATCACTACTCCAGTGAACACTAGAGTATGTTTTCTTTAGATCATAACCTTTAATAATATCTAGTAGAAGTTACTATAAAGTTCTCAGAACAAAATCTGTATTTTTTTTCCCCATGTCTGGCCTTAACCATGATTCACTTGCAGATTGCTAACTTTCAATAATTAATCTACATCTTATCCATGACAGGTCATTTCAAATGTGTAACTTCCAACTTTTTGCATGCTTAAAACTCAGGTTGGTCAATAAGTCCGCATAGATTCCTTTGTGCAAGAGTGAGCAACTAAAAACATGCAGCGAATTGTCCACTGTCACATGTTCTGAATCAGGGTATACACACGAAATGAATAGGTAAAGATTATGGGGTTTGGACAGATACATTCTAGCATTTGGTACAGCTACTGATGACATACAGATTGGAAAGCTGATGTACAAAGAAATTAAGTACTTTGTTTTACACCAAAGGGCCTCTTTGGATTCACAAATTCAAGTGTCGCCCTGAATGCACAGAAACCTTTCCTCACGCCTAAGCCACTGTCATGCCCAATAGGCTACAGTCCCTTTGACTGGTGTTTCTGTCAATTTGAATCTCTTCTTGACCTGAAACAGCTCATAACTTTCAAGACCATCTCACAGAAAGCTTACTTGAACTTCTGTCAACTGTGGACTGGTTTTTATTAAAATTGAGTACATCATGAAGAAGTGGAAAAAGCCCTGTCAGTTTGTTTTCATGGCAAAATCAAGCACATCTGAAAAACACCTTGAGAATCATAATATAATCTGACTTTTTCTTTAGTGCTTTAATTGGAATGGTTGCCTTGCAAAGTAAAGTAAGACTACTAAAAAAATATTTGCAGACTAATTTTGGTTATTTGTTATTCTCAATTACATACTGAGAGTCACTAGTAGTTTAAAGAAACTGGAAGGAATAATAGTTTATGTGAGGATTCAGGCCAGGTTTTGTATTTACTATTCATGATAAAAAATTAAGTCACCAGAAAACAAAGGACATACCATGGTTTCTTAGGAAAAAAAGACCTAATACATGAACTTTGTTGTGTAGGATTAGCTGATAGGAGCATTTATAAACTACATGGCTGAAAAAAAATTTGTAATGTTTGGTAGATTCAATGAGAAAATAGTATCTTTTTATAAACTGGGATTGGCCAGTGAACTACTCAGTGACTTTAACACACTCTCCGTTTGGCCAGATGTAAAGTTAAAGATTTTGTTGTCAAAAACTTCACAAGAATTTGTACTGTGTATTTGATTCAGAGAGGAATTTAACTGTAAGTTCTATGAATGATTAGTATAGTTATCCATATACTATTTGGCATCAGATACAAAAATCAAAAGAAAGAAAAGATCAGAAGTTGTATCTTGGGAGAGTAAATAGTGAACCAAATAATGTTGTGGTACCCTGCTGATGCATTAACTCAGAGAGAACAGTCCCACGTCCTGACTCTTTTAGCAGTACTCCACGAGATACAACATTCTGGGGTGGATTTTGGGGGGTTTTGAGTTCTTTTTTGTTTGTACCTGTGCAGGTTTTGGCTGGGATAGAGTTAATTTTCTTCACAGTAGCTATTATGGGGCTGTGTTTTGGATTTGTGCTGGAAACTGTTGATAGTTCAGGGATGTTTTTGTTACTGCTGGCAGTGCTGAGCAGTGCTGTGTGAACACAGAGCCAAAGACTTTTCTGCTCCCCACTCCACCGGCGAGCAGGCTGGGGGTGCACAAGGAGCTGGGAAGGGAACACAGCTGGGACAGCTGACCCCAACTGACCAGAGGGATATTCCATACCATATGGTATCATGCTTAGTACATAAAGCTGGGGGAGGAAGCAGGAAAGGGGGATGCTCAGAGTTATGGTATTTGTCTTCCCAGGGAACCGTTAGACGTGATGGAGCTCTGCTTTCCTGGAGATGGCTGAACACCTGCCTGCCATGGGAAGTGGTGAATGAATTCCTTGTTTTGCTTTGCTTGTACTCACAGCGTTTGCTTTGTCTGTTATCTTTATCTCAGCCCATTACTTTTCTCACTTTTACTTTTCTGATTCTCTCCCCCTTCCCACTGCGAGGAGTGAGCAAGTGGCTGTGGGGTGCTTAGCTGCCAGTGTGGATTAAACCACAACAGTACCCTTTGGAAATTTTCATTTTTAAGTACCCAAAATATAAAGCCAGTGAAACCTGGTGGGATCATGGAATTTGTTAGCCAGTTTTAATCATGGTTAACCATTCCTAAATTTTGTTAACCGATTTTATTTTGCTTATAATGTTTTTTAAAAAATAAATTTAATAATAATCTAGTGTGTAATGTCTTTATTGAAATTAGGCTTGAGAAATGGAGAGTGAAAGATGGGATTTTTCCTGCTAAAACAGCTTTGTTTGACAAAATAAATTTGTAGATAAAGTATTACACATCAGGAGCTCCCTTTCAGTTATGTAAATATTTTGAATAATTTACAGAGCCATAGCATATAATTTCCTAGCATTTCACTTAATGTTTACTCATAAATTATTGTAATACATGATTGCATAGTGCAACTTGCTGTAGAAGGAAGAAGGGTGTGATGCATCACTTCTGGTTACTATTGATACATTATTTGGTGTTAGCTTTTGTTCAAAATCGAAACACTGTAGAATAAGGGAGAACAGAAAATGGTATGTGAATGCAGTGGAAGGTTCTGCTCATCTTCTATGGAAACCACCAGTAGGTGTGATGTAGAGTCTGCTGTTCCATGCAGTGAAGCAGGCTCTCAAATTGTCGGTTTTATTCATTCCTGAAAGCATGCCAAAATGTGCAAGAATATTACTAGCACTGATCAAGAAAGAATAAAATACATAGCTTAGCTTTCAGTCTTAAGAGTGATGATGGTAGGGCAGATGCTGCAATCAGATATAGTTCCATTAAAATCAGTTGCAAAATCAGCTTCCTAACTATTAAACATAGGGAAAATTGCTAATATACCACAGATGACTAATGCTTCTTTGGTGCTAGGACTGGAAATTAAAACTTCCTTTGAGTAACAAAAAATCTTAAAAAAAACAGATAAGACTTTGTCTTTATGCACAGAATTTAAAACTGCAATTAAATACCATTATTACCTAAGGGAACAAATATAAAGATTCTTGAATGTGTACAAGTACAGGTGCTTCTGTGCTTACTCAAATGTGCATGCACTCTCTTTCCCACCCTTCAATTGTCTTATGGAGTGATATCTTGGACCTTTGAATCTAATTAAGGGTGATATGGTTGACAAGTAATAAAGCAGTGCTGTGGTGGTTCTGTGTCTGAGTGAGGTGAAAGATTGCATTTTTCTCCCCCTACACACATGAATCATTCCACATTGAGAATTATTCATTGCTGATATAAAATAATAAGTATCAAAAGGCCAGAAAAGATCTCTGGAATTGGCTAGGCATTCCTCTGCAGTGATTACAAACTAGGCTTTTGCCATGTTACAGGAAATGAAAAAGGAAAGAGGCTTCATCGCTTTTCTTGAAGGTTGGGGAAAAAATAGAAAAAACCCTACATCTTGTGCGGTGTAAATTTAAAATATTTTATGAACCACCTAGTAAAAATGGAGAAGAACTTCTCTAGCATAGGGGTTATAAAGAGCATAGCAGCATCTGTCTTAAATGAGTCATTTTTGGGGAAGTCTTTTAGAAAGGGGAACTTCAAAAAACTGGTGCACAGTTCTCTTAATACAAAAGGTTTGTTTAGAAGGATTGACCCTAGAAGGGTTTTGCACTCAGCACCCTTGAGTTTAGTACAGACTATATTCATTCAAGGGTTAGTGTTGCCAATATTTTGTAAATATCATAATCTATGGACCTTGGTTTTTAAAGGTTGTGTCAGGCTGTGGTGTGACAGTAAGGAGACAAAGGGCCCATGCACTGCAATGAGCTCATGAAAGGAGAAATGGTGGACTTTGTCCCCAAAAATGAGTGACATGAGCTGAGGCTGGTTAGCAATCATAGTTTGCAACTACAATTGGAAGCAATCAGAAAATTGAAATTCTACTATTTCCTCTGTCAGCAGTACCCTTCAGAAAGCCAGTCTTATAGCAGCTTTCTCAGTCTGACTTTTTGAAACGAGTGTCTCCCCAGGGTGAACAGCCTTTGCTAATGCAAAGAGATGCCTTTGGGGTTGACTGTGACCCTAAGGCTTTGTTCTGTTTTCATTCTAACACACCATCAAAACCCATGAAATATTTATAAACACAGAAACTTCCAAATGATGTTCTATTTATAACAGTAATAAAATGACATCTCTCTAAGTACATTTCCTCTAAATTTTTAAGTTATGTCATACACTCTGGCTAAAATGATAAATTAAAGAGTACTCCACAACTCATGGGAAACAATGAATAATGTTCAGCTGAGTAACAGTTCTGATTCCTTATCACTTCTTAAAATATTTCTTTTCCCCTTCTGTTATTCTAGTGTACTTCTACGCAAGTGGAATTATATTTGGCTCACATTTTGATTTTTCCTGTTTCTCTGTGTTGATTAAAACCTTCATCTATTCAGCTTATTGTCTTTCTACTTTTATTCTACATACATATAATGACTATAAGCATGATTCAATTATTTCCTGTAAGAGTACAAAGAATGATGCATGATCTTTGGGTTTTGGAACACTTCATAGCTTCCAAAAATCAGATTTGTGAAACGGTGGAAATGGACCAATTTCAGCAGTAGCCATCTAGCAGTGGAAACCAAAACAAACCTCTAGACCAAGTCATCAGCATTTAAACATTGCAATAAGAAAGAGTAGTGACAGCACATTTTATTTGTTGCCTGATTTACACTAGATGTCAAAGTATATAGTTTTCCAGGTCAACTCAAAGCCGGACAAAATCTTGATAAAGGTTATATTGCTATAAATCATCCACACTGAACAGCTTCTGCAGGGCAGGATGCTGGTGACTTCTGCTTTTGAGATCAACTTCTCTCTCACAGACCCTTAGGAGCTTGTGGTAGTGGTGTTTATTGCCCTTTTCTGAGATCCCCTGGAGGCCAGCTTACACTGCTGAAGCAGACATGTGCAATCTATTACTAGTAAATCTCTCCTTCTTCTTGGACTGCCAAAATACATGGTAATTTGGAGTCTGTAATATTGATTTGAATGTGTTGTTTCAACTAGTGAATTGGAAAGCCAAAATTGTTTCCAGTTAAAAATCCCAAAGTTGTCCCAGGTGGGAGCAGTCACAATTTACCAACAAAGATACCAGAGGAAAGAGAGACCATGCACTGCTAAATACAGTGTACTTTTTATTTCACATGAGATGTAATCATAAATCTATTAGCTTTAATCTACTTTTATTATCTGAAAGAACCAGCACAGTGACAAGTTCTCAATGGAGCCTGGATCATTAAACTGTACAATATATTTACGAATACCACTAAAGAGACGATTCTCAAGAACATCAAGACCAAAAATTAATAGACTCTCTGACATACCTGTTATGGTTAACACTTTGCACCACAATGTAGGTAACTGCAGTTTGATTTCTTGTCCCCATTCAAGGGAAGAAGACTCCACTATCGTAGCAGTAACACTTAACATTGACTAATTGTACTTACGAAACTCTACAAGGAATACTATTTAGAAGTGTTAGTGTTCAAGCATCCATATTGCTAAGTGAGTAAAATGAGGAGCAATTGTCATTCTCCATGAAGTTGTATAGAATAAGAAAAAGCTGCAAGATTTTGCCCAGCACCGTGCAACCCTTACAATGCATACATATCACTAGCTTAGAGAAAACTTCAGTGTGGAAAGAGAGATGTGAATTAAATAGAGGATTACTTTTTGTTTTCTGTCAGTACACAGGACATGCTGACAGAAATAATTATCCAGATTCATCAAGACCCAGCAGAAAGCTAGGAAAGCTTTTTAGCCCCCTGCATTTTATAGAGTGGCAATGGGTTTTGTTTGAGAGCGTTTATAGCAAGGCCAGTTTTGTGAAAAGAAGAAAAGTCTGGTGTTCCACACACCTTTATGAACACAGTTGAGTTATTCTTATATTGTCTCAATTTCTTCTCACAAGATACAATAGACTATACTCATTATCACATATCTGTTAGGGGAATTTTATTCACAAGCAGAAGCAAGCAGTAGTCAAACTGCCAAAGTGTTTTTAGTTTGCTTCTGCTCTGCCAGCTTTCCATGCCAGGACAAACCCTTTTGAACTCAACGACAGGAAAGTAAATATATAGAAACTGGTCCCTAACAAAGCCACTGTCATCCCTCCTAACAAGCCATAGACTGCTGTCCAAAGTTGTAAAATAAAGACTTTTCCCTTGGCTTTTAAGGAAAAAAAAAAAAAAAAAAAAGATGACTTTACACAAGGTTGCACACAAAACACTGTGGATGTCCACACAAAACACTGTGGATGTCCATGAGTTTCATGCCAGCCTTCATTCTAGTTTATATGGCTTAGTAACCACTGGACTTCACTGTAGTTGTAGTGCACAGTTGGGCATGAGCCCAGACTAAAATACTTTATGTGTTTTTTCATTGTTGCTGGGCTTTTACAATCTGCCTTAAAACCTGAATTTTGCAATTACCTTTTTATTTATTATGACACAGTCTGTGATGAATATAACCCTACTGTTTCAGATATGCAAAATGCAGAGGTGGTATTTGCTGGGATCACTAAATGGCTGAAATCTGCTAACCATGCTCTTTGTGGTCTGGGAGTTCAATAATGAAACAACCAAAATTACCATTCAAAGCTGGGCATTCTTTCCACTGCATAAGGATATTTGAACACACGTCCTACATATGAAGCTCATTAGTGATAATTCTTTGAAGATGGTTTTGGAGGAAGTGTACTATTTTGTAGTCATTACTCAAAAGGTCATTGAGATTGTTTCTTTGACCTGGTAGGACATACTGACCTAGTGGTACTGCATGTTTCTAGCATCAGTGAAGATTTCATTCATATATGACTTCCTCTGTGAGAGTAAGAGATACCAAAAACCTTTTGTAATCTCATGGTGAAGGCATTTCTTTTTCAAAATGTTGTTCAAACTTGAAGTAGATGAAGGAATTCTTTAAAATAAATAAATCCAAGGTGTTCTAACAAAGCACCTTTTCTAAGCTTCGAGTCATCTATTGTGAGTCTTCCTATTTCGAGAGGTTTCTTTCAGCCAGAACTAAATTCAGCTCAATTCCAAGAATAATTGCAGGACTCAAAAAAACACTTCCAGGGAATTTACTATCCACTGGTATCTGTTCAGTGCTGCTTGCAAAAGCCGATTCACAGGTTGGTCTTAGCGCTAAAAGCGTACCAGATCTGGCTTAATTTTTTTCACGCCTGCTATTGACAACTCCCATTGGAATCCAACGGCAACTGTACACATTTGGCACTTCAGAAATCAGTGCTTCACTCAGAAAAAGCAAAGTACTACACCTACACACTTCCTTTACCTAGTGATTGTTGCCTATGCAACGTACACAGAATGGGCTTTCAGCAGCAGCTTTTCCCACTGAATTATCATATTCATTTTATTAATGGAACATTCTGCTAAAGAAACTTACCCTCTCTGACCTCCTACAGAGTGTAATGTGCTAGTCCTACCTGGGGTAACGGAAACTCTTAAGCTTTGTCCTGTATGTATTAATGCTAATGAAATTCAACAAATGACTGGTTTCAGGGAAAGCAGTGAAAGCAGAGGAGAGGGCAACCACAGTAATGAGC